>NW_012117877.1:2150526-2190097 GCF_000951035.1 Colobus angolensis palliatus | reverse complement strand
TTCGGCTGTGAATCCGTCTGGTCTTGGATTTTTTTGGTTGGTAGGCTATTAATTATTGCCTCAGTTTCAAAGCCTGCTCTTGGTCAATTCAGGGATTCAACTTCTTCCTGGTTTAGTCTTGGGAGAGTGTAAGTGTCCAGGAAATTATCCATTTCTTCTAGGTTTTCTAGATAATTTGCCTAGAGGTGTTTATAGTATTCTCTGATGGTAGTTTGTATTTCTGTGGGGTTGGTGGTGATATCCCCTTTATCATTTTGTATTGCATCTATTTGATTCTTCTCTCTTTTCTTCTTTATTAGTCTTGCTAGCAGTCTATCAATTTTGTTGATCTTTTCAAAAAACCAGTTCCTGGATTCATTGATTTTTTGGAGGGTTTTTGTGTCTTTATCTCCTTCAGTTCTGCTCTGATCTTAGTTATTTCTTGCCTTCTGCTAGTTTTTGAATGTGTTTGCTCTTGCTTCTCTAGTTCTTTTAATTGTGATGTTAGATTGCAAATTTTAGATCTTTCCTGCTTTCTCTTGTGGGCATTTAGTGCTATAAATTTCCCTCTACACACTGCTTTAAATGTGTCCCAGAGATTCTGGTATGTTGTATCTTTGTTCTGATTGGTTTCAAAGGATATCTTTATTTCTGCCTTCATTTCGTTATGTACCCAGTAGTCATTCAGGAGCAGGTTGTTCAGTTTCCATGTAGTTGAGCAGTTTTGATTGAGTTTCTTAGTCGTGAGATCTAGTTTGATTGTACTGTGGTCTGAGAGACAGTTTGTTATAATTTCTGTTCTTTTACATTTGCTGACCAACTATGTGGTCAATTTTGTAATAAGTGTGATGTGGTACTGAGAAGAATGTATATTCCGTTGATTTGGGGTGAAGAGTTCTGTAGACATCTATTAGGTCCCCTTGGTGCAGAGTTGAGTTCAATTCCTGGATATCCTTGTTGACTTTCTGTCTTGTTGATCTGTCTAATGTCAACAGTTCAGTGTTGAAGTCTCCCATTATTATTGTATGGGAGTCTAAGTCTCTTTGTAAGTCTCCAAGGACTTGCTTTATGAATCTGGGTGCTCCTGTATTGGGTGCATATATATTTAGGATAGTTAGCTCTTTCTGATGAATTGATCCCTTTACCATTATGTAATGGCCTTCTTTGTCTCTTGATCTTTGATGGTTTAAAGTCTGTTTTATCAGAGACCAGTATTGCAACCCCTGCTTTTTTTTGTTTTCCATTTGCTTGGTAGATCTTCCTCCATCCCTTTATTTTGAGCCTATGTGTGTCTCTGCATGTGAGATGGGTCTCCTGAATACAGCCAACTGATGGGTCTTTACTCTTTATCCAATTTGCCAGTCTGTATCTTTTAATTGAACCATTTAGTCCATTTACATTTAAGGTTAATATTGTTATGTG
The DNA here is from genome assembly GCF_000951035.1 of Colobus angolensis palliatus. Lineage (NCBI taxonomy): Eukaryota > Metazoa > Chordata > Mammalia > Primates > Cercopithecidae > Colobus > Colobus angolensis. The sequence goes on along the minus strand of NW_012117877.1, from coordinate 2,188,696 downwards.
TGAACTTGATCCTGTCATTATGATATTAGCTGGTTATTTTGCTCGTTAGTTGATGCAGTTTCTTCCTAGCCTCGATGGTCTTTACATTTTGGCATGTTTTTGCAATGGCTGGTACCGGTTGTTCCTTTCCATGTTTAGTGCTTCCTTCAGGGTCTCTTGTAGGGCAGGCCTGGTGGTGACAAAATCTCTTAGCATTTGCTTGTCTGTAAAGGATTTTATTTCTCCTTCACTTATGAAACTTAGTTTGGCTGGATATGAAATTCTGGATTGAAAATTCTTTTCTTTAAGAATGTTGAATATTGGCCCCCACTCTCTTCTGGCTTGGAGAGTTTCTGCTGAGAGATCTGCTGTTAGTCTGATGGGCTTCCCTTTGTGGGTAACCTGACCTTTCTCTCTGGCTGCTGTTAACATTTTTCCTTCATTTCAACTTTGGTGAATCTGACAATTATGTGTCTTGGAGTTGCTCTTCTCGAGGACTATTTTTGTGGCATTCTCTGTATTTCCTGAATTTGAATGTTGGCCTGCCTTATTAGGTTGGGGAAATTCTCCTGGATGATATCCTGCAGAGTGTTTTCCAACTTGGTTCCATTTTCCCCGTCACTTTCAGGCACACCGATTAGATGTAGATTTGGTCTTTTCACATAATACCATATTTCTTGGAGGTTTTGTTCATGTCTTTTTACTCTTTTTTCTCTACACTTCTCTTCTTGCTTCATTTCATTCTTTTGATATTCAATCTCTGATACTCTGTATTCCAGACGATCGAGTCAGTTACTGAAGCTTGTGCGTTTGTCACATAGTTCTTGTGTTATGGTTTTCATCTCTATCAGTTCTTTTAGGGACTTCTCTACATTGGTTATTCTAATTAGCCATTCGTCAAATCTTTTTTCAAGGTTTTTAGTTTCTTTGCGCTGGTTACGTGGTTCCTCCTTTAGCTCTGAGAAGTTTGATCAACTAAAGCCTTCTTCTCTCAACTCGTCAAAGTCATTCTCCATACAGCTTTGTTCCATTGCTGCTGTGGGCTTTGTTTACCTACTGAGCCTCTGCAATGGCAGGTGCCCCTCCCCCAGCCTCTCTGCCTCCTTGCAGTTATATCTCAGACTGCTGTGCTAGCAATGAGGGAGGCTCCGTAGGGGTGGGACCCTGTGGGCTAGGTGTGGGATATAATCTCCTGGTGTGCCGTTTGCTAAGACCCTTGGTAAAGAGCAGTATTTAGGTGGGAGTTACCCAATTTTTCAGATGTTGTGTGTCTCAATTTCCTTTGGCTAGGAAAAGGAATTCCCTTCCCCCTTGCACTTCCCAGGTGAGGCAATGCCTTGCCCTGCTTCAGCTCTTGCTGGGCAGGCTGCACCCACGGACCAGCGCCAAATGTCAGACATGCCCCAGTGAGATGAACCCCATACCTCAGTTGAAAATGCAAAAATCACCAGTCTTCTTTGTCACTCATGCTGGGAGCTGGAGGCTAGAGCTGTTCCTATTCGGCCATCTTGGGCGCGCCCCCCTCGTATCATTACTATTAACTTTGGTGCACATAAACTTCAAATTCCTTCAGAGGTTGCCTCACATTATAGTGCTTAATGAGTGGAGCCTGGAAACTATGGGGTTTTTCATTGTCTTCCAACTCCATCCTCATGTTTAGATGTTTTTATACAACTGTGCAATAGAGGAGTCAGAAAACTTTTTCTGTAAGATACTAAATAATGTGGCTTTTTAGGCTGCATATGGTCTCCAACCCATATTTTTCCTTAGTTTTATTCTACAATCCTTTAAGACTGTAAATACCATTTCTTAGTTCACAAGCATTACAGAAACAGTCTGCTGAGTGGAATTGGCCCACAGGCTGTTGTTTGCCAACTGCTTCTCTTACTCTATCTCCCTGGGTAGACTATTTCAGTGCCAGTCTCATGGTGGAGCTAGGTAGGTCCTCTGTTTCCTTGTTCTAGTTTTAATATTAGGAAGGTTCTTGAATGTGGGCATTTGGGGATGGGGCTTTCTCATTTTTCTTGCCCCTTTGTCCTCAAAGCAACCAAATTCTACCTGACATCTCTTGAGGTTCTAGAGCAGGAGGGAATTGTCATTTCTTCCCTTAGCATCACAGGGAATCTGCTTTCTATTATTGCAGTGTTATTGGCCCAAGAGGTTTTCTTGTTTCTCTCCTGGAAGCAGAATGCTTTCATTGGAAGCAATAGATGTTCTCTTGATTTCTGATGGCATGAAGTAGAGCTTTCTATCCTTCTTCAAGAGGCAGAGGGGTTTTTTATCTATCCATCCCACAGTAACCCTGGGGACAATAAAGTTTTCCACCCCTTTCCCAGAGGTGGAAGTCTTTCACTTACAAGATGACAGTCCTGTAACAATAACTCTACCTCAAAGCAAGCACTAGCTTTCCATATGCCTGAGTCACTGAGGGGTTTGCAGCAGCCTCCAGCTCTGCCTCTTTCTTGACAGCACTCGGCAGGGTTCATGAAGCAGAGCCTTGGAGTGAATGTGTCTTTGGCCTTCTAGGTATTCTAAACTGATGCACTAGCTTGCACTTTAGCCTTTAAAAATTCATTAATATTTTAGCTTATATCCTCTCACCTGCCTCTAAAGCAACCACCTTCCCCTCTTCAGTTCTTCCAAAGGAGAAACAGGTCGTGCTTCCCATCTCTCCTCAAGACATCTTTTCCCTCTTTGGAATTCAGTTTCCTTCTTTGTGTTACAATCTCAAGTCTTGGATGGGTTTCAAACTAGTTATAGTTTCTTAAATTTTCTGGCACTCTCTCATGTTTAGGGTAGGAAGGACTGACTCCTTAGGCTTTTGACATCCTAAGCAGAAGCCCTCATGGTGCTTTACTCTTTGGAGAGGAATGGCTCAGTAAATATTTACTGATAGATGCATTATTTGAGAACTCACAGACTTTAAGCCTTGTTCCTTTACAATAGTGTATTTCATATTATTTATTGTTTTGCTGTATATGGATTTTACATACAGTGAGTATAGCCTTTTAAAATATCTAACATCCCACACACCCAGGGAGAATGACAATAAACAAAACTCAGTAGTAGAAAAAATGTCAATTCTATTTGTGTTTTGAATAAACAGCTTCTGGAGGAAAGAAGATGACCTGGTAAATTTGTTTAATGGAAATAATTTTTTTTTTTTTTACTTTTACATGTGCTGATTAGAATAGGGATATTGTTGAATACTCCAATATATTACTTAGTCGTTATTTTTTTTATTATTACTCATTCTTTCTACAAACATTTTGTTTTTATATATGCACTGCCAGACACTCTGAAGCAGGGGTTGATTTTCTGGTCCATGGGCCAAATCTGGTTCACAACTTGGTTTTGTACAACTTCCAAGCTAAGAATGTTTTTCACATTTCTTAATGGTTATTAAAAACATGGAGTTTTGGGACAGAGGCCACCTGTGGCCCAAAGAAACAAAAATATTTACTATTACACCCTTTATAGAAGATATTTCCTACTCCCTATGTCTGGAGGATACAAAGATGGGTAACACATTGTCCCTGTCCTCGAGGCCCTTTCACTCTGGTCAAACAAATCAGCCATACATATAAATAAGTAAAAACGTGAATTAGAAAATCACATACCCTATGAAAACTACCAAATAACATTAAGTAAAGAAATAGTGACAGCAATAAATACTTTCAGCTAAGGCATTCTGGAAACCGCTTTGCTGGAGATGGCATTTTAATGGGACAGTAAAATATGGGTAGATTTAATACATGCAGGGAACTAAATAAATCAAAGAAGCAATGGATACCTAGGATTGCAAAACAAGAAAACTGATTTTACGACATATGGACTGGAAAATCATGCGATTCATTTTTTGTTTTCCATCCTCAGTCATTAGTGCTTCAATAAGATTCAGTTTCAATTAAGATTTATTTTAAATATTTTTAGACTTGGGACGTAATCTCTCAGAAATTTATAGTTTTGCTGAGGAGACTGATAAAAATAGCTGCAGTTTAATCTTTAGGTATACTCCATAAATTGTACTGATGACATGAAACCAAATAGTCATTCTTAAATTAGTGCCTGCATATCCACTAGTGTTGCACACTTAGGCACCCAACCCATAGAATAATCATGGTGTAGCTACCCGCAGAATGAATTTTACTGCAAAACTGGGGCAGGGTCTTTTTTGGTCTTACGTTGTTGATGTCTTTCAGAGGTTTTCACATATGTACACAAGAATCGACAGAATGTATATTCCATGTCAGCTAATCTTTTGCTTTTTCATGAAAGTCCAAAGAATAAAAGGTTTTTGTGTGCTGAACAAGAAATCTATTTTTGTGACAACTGAAAACTTAGCCTGCCATTTACATCATGAACAGGGAACACTGCTGTGACAAGACCAGACTGGTCACTAGTCACTGGTCCTCAAGGCTAATTCTTGTCTGTCCAAATAAGTTACAACATGCAAATTTGAAAAGAATTCTCACTGGTAACCCATTTGGGCTTTCCTTTTATTTTATAGATTGGTGTGTTAACTGATAAACCACTGTTGGGCATTTTTGTTTTGAATATATACACTCATATACAATCATTGGTTCTTCCTGACACAACCACATTCAATAATATGTTTTACATACTGAGGATGGATTTCATGATCTTAAAAGTCTCTCCCATGCACTTTCCATTTTATATTCATCTCTGTTCCTAGATTGCATAAAACTTTCATCCTCTATCTTTGGGGAGCTTATAAATTATCCGAGCTGCTAAAAATGGAGGCTGCTGAAAATGTATCTACCGGGGAAAATCGATCAGGTGTCTGCAAAGTATCAGAGCAGATACATTCTCTGCTGGATGATGCATTAGCATATTATGCCTGCTGCTGAGGATAAAAAGGGCATACCCCATTCTCAAAGGGCCTTGGATGATCCACAGGAATTGGTGGACCACCTTGGCAGCTTCTTGGAAATGAACATTGGTGAGTCTCCTAATGCTGCTCCCGAACCTGTTCACATAGTTCTCTGGGGGCTGAATCTTTCCCGTGTTTGACTTCTCATTTTTCCCTCCAGCTCAATCAGCCCCAGGCATAAGAACTTCAGAGAAAGAGGGAATTTTTACATCTGTCTGTTTTCCTAATTCCATTGACATGGATTGAACACTTGCTTTCTCAAGTCTCCCATTCTGATTTTCAAAATCCTGTTCTGGATGTCAAAAAAAAAAAAAAAAAAAAAAAAACAAAACTGAACGCCTAGAGGTCTTTTAAAGGCCCATAAAAACATTTCAAGGCAATAGGGATATCTCTTACTAGTCAGCGAAGGCCACATTCAAGTTGGATATAAAATGCACACAGATAAATATTTCAATCTATGATTCAAATAACTTCATATGAACACAACTAAATTTAGCTGTAATTTCCACCACAGTAACTGCCACAATATTACAAAATAGCCAAAAATATGACTTTTTTTTTTTTTTTTTTGAGACAGAGCCTCGCTCTGTCGCCCAGGCTGGAGTTCAGTGGCCGGATCTTGGCTGACTACAAGCTCTGCCTCCCGGGTTCACGCCATTCTCCTGCCTCAGCCTCCCGAGTAGCTGGGACTACAGGCGCCCGCCACCTCGCCCGGCTAGTTTTTTGTATTTTTTTGGTAGAGACGGGGTTTCACCGTGTTAGCCAGGATGGTCTTGATCTCCTGACCGCGTGATCCGCCCGTCTCGGCCTCCCAAAGTGCTGGGATTACAGGCTTGAGCCACCGCACCTGGCCAAAAATGTTACTTTTTATTATAGTATCACTACTATTGTTTTAAATTACATTTTGTAATGGATGTATAAAATATTGGCTTAGGCCGGGCGCAGTGGCTCACATCTGTAATCCCAGCACTTTTTGGGGCCAAGGCGGGCGGATTACAAAGTCAGGAGATTGAAACCACTCTGGCTAACACGGTGTAACCCCGTCTCTACTAAAAATACAAAAAATTAGCCGGGCGTGGTGTTGGGCGCCTGTAGTCCCAGCTACACGGGAGGCTGAGGCAGGAGAACGGCGTGAACCCGGGAGGCGGAGCTTGCAGTGAGCCGAGATCCGGCCACTGCACTCCAGCCTGGGGGACAGAGTGAAACTCCGTCTCAAAAAAAAAAAAAAAAAAATTAAAAAAATAAAAAAAAAATTGTTTTTTTGCTTAAACCAGAAAGACCTAATGAGAAGCTTTGAAACCTGTGACTGTGAATTTATACAAAATTAGAAAAATAAAATTAGAAAAATCTGAAGGTATTGAGAGTGATCTCAGAAATAGGGTTCCAGAGACTCGTCCTATCTATGATGTTTAGTACATTTAAACTGCTACCCTATAAATAGTAAGCGTCTGCAAAATAAAATATATTTTGATGTCTATCTAAAATAGGGTTTTTACAATGGAGGTATAACAAACCTAACACCTGTGAAACCTTTTGCTAAATAACATTTGGACAATGTAGTCTGATACTATCACTTTTGCAGCAGCATTTAAAACACAATTAGCAAATTTTGAAGAATAATTACTGAAGACGTTTTTCAAATAAAAAAAAGTAGAACACTGTGCTGGAGATAATTCAATCAAAATCTAAACAGGGAAATAAAATATCTTTCAAAGTTAACTTCAAGGGCATTTTCAAACTACTGTAAAAGATGAAGCTAATGTAACAGGAGACTATTTGATGGCACTCATGATACAGGCATGGCTAAATCTATTTTGGATCAAAAAGAGGCAGCCAACCTGAAAAAGAGGTGCCTCTATCAAACTTTGGGAGTGGTAACCCGCATCAAGGACATCGCTCATTCTGAATGACCCAGCAGCCTCTGCATCACTTACCAAGAATACTCACCTCAAACAATATGCCTTCTGATTTCCTCAGTGTGTTCAATGGGGTGGCAAAAATGGAAACTTTTATTTAACAAAAAGTCTGGTGATTTGAATAACTTTTTTGAAAAACAATAGGAAGTGACTTTGAAAACTTACTTCACAGATGAACTCTAGCTTAATCTGGAAAATTGCAACCCACATGCGCAGCAGGGTGCCACAGCATTGTAACTCTGGCTTCAATGATGATTTTCCTCACAGAGAAGGGGAATTAAGACATCCAGCAAAAGGTCAGGCTTTGAATAAGATGAATTAATTCCTTTTTTTGTCCTGTGTGATAAAGAATGTTTAACAAAATTGGCTTATCCAGCCGATACTTTTTCAAGGCTAAATAATGTCAATCAATAATGGCAGGAACTCTCAAGGTTGTTATTGCCTATGACAAGATCATTGCAATTAAAACGAATGCTGAGAGATGAAACAGGAGAAGTGCTTGTGGGAACGATGAGGTATTTGAGCATTTTAGTTCAATTAAAAGTAATGATGTTTACCATGTCTTTGTTAAAGATAAGAATAACATCATCATTCATCTTTCTTCACTGAAAAGAGTCCTTTGATGAGTATATGCCAGTGATAGTAAAATGGAACGCCCACCTGTGGAGCCGAGAACTTTCAACCCCATCATATTACTCAAATACACAAACAATTTATAACATTTCTGACAAATACAGTGTGAATATACATTGTCTTGAACTGTCTCTTCGGCAACATTCTTGGCATTTTTATTCAGTGATTATTACAATACAACCTATCCATCAGTAAAAGAAAAGAGCAATGATCTGGCTTTGCATACATACCCATACTTATACTCCTGAAGGTAACACCAGGATGGATTTCTCAGTCATGGGACCTTCCTCATTTCAGTCCATTTAATTTTTAAAATTCATCAACTCAGTGCAATATCTTATCCAACAAGCAAGAAATACAGAAAACAAATTATCTAAGTGTAAGCAATGGCATTTAAATCCATAAATAATTTACATTAAAGCAAGCACAAATATATTATTGAATAGAATGCAAAATGTGAAAGAATCATTAAGATAAAATATGGTAGCTATTATCTTTGAAGAGTCAACCAAAACACCCAGGACATATTTCCCTCTTATTTTAGGGCTACTAGGAAGAAAAACTTGTGAAGTTTGGCATTATTTAACCAACTGTGATGCTTGCGTTTTCCACGTATTTCTAGTAAGCTAGCCACAGAAGTGACCAACACATTCTCAGTCACTCTCCCCTGTGAAAAGTGGTTTTCAAATGAGATGTTGATGTTAAGAAAAATCAATATCGGTTTTTTAACAAATGAAAGATTTAATCATTTTAATCAACTAGGTTTTCTCCACAAGATAAGACACATCATTTTTAATTCATAAATGAATTGAAGTGATCATCATTGTTAAATAAGATGAAATATAACTAATAACATAAACTTATTTCAGTGTATTCATGTCTCTGGTTTAAGTATTTATTAAATGTATATTTAGAAAGAAAAGATATCCTTTAAGGAATCTCACTTAGCATTGGGAAAACTCAGTCACTTGGTCTGAGATAGCAAAGTTATTTTCTTCAGTGAATTCTGTTTTTTCTAAATTATTATTATACTTTTAGTTCTGGGGTACATGTGCAGAACATGCAGGTTTGTTGCATAGGCATACACGTGCCATGGTGGTTTGCTGCACCCATCAACCCATCATCTACATTAGGTATTTCTCCTGATGCTATCCCTCCCCTAGCCCCCCACCCCCTGACAGGCCCCAGTGTGTGATGTTTCCCTTCCTGTGTCCATGTGTTCTCATTGTTCAACTCCCACTTATGAGTGAGAATATGTGGTGTTTGGTTCTCTGTTCCTGTGTTGGTTTACTGAGAATGATGTTTCCACCTTTATCCATGTCTCTGCAAGGACATGAACTCATCCTTTTTCAAGGCTGCATAGTATTCCATGGTGTATATGTGCCACATTTTCTTTATCCAGTCTACCATTGATGGGCATTTTGGTTGGTTCCAAGTCTTTGCTATTGTGAATAGTGCCGCAATAAACATACATGTGCATGAAAAAGTTGGAAGTTAAAAGTTAATGAATAAAAGAACATTGTGGATGCATCCCAGTTTTGCTTAAAGCCTAAACATCAGATACAGTTTGGAGAGGAAATTCTAGTTTGTTAACTACTAAATGTATGAGTTTCACCAACTTACTTAGCCTGTCTGTGTGTCTACCTCCTCATGGATCAGATGATCATAATGTAATCACTGCCACATGGTTTATTTTGTGTGATTATTTTAGATCATGTATGCAAAGTGCTTAGTCCAGTGACTAACATAGATTAAGTATTCCATAAAAGTTAGTATTTTTTAAAGAACCCCAGGATATAATAATGCTAATGTGAGGTTTCAACACAGTAAATGTATTGTTCCTCTCCTCTACACCAGGAAGACCCTTCACAGACAGGTGTGCTCATGGATGTCAAGCCTGGAGAAGAGGTAATAGCACAGTACTGAGGAGCCTACAGTTATCAATACAGCTAGGAGCAAGTTCATCCCAGAGTCGCAAATGCTCCAAACTGAATTGAGCTTGAGAAATTGGAGATTTCAAAGGAAGTCCGAGATTAGTACAATGGAAATGGGCTTCAAGGCACCCTTCAAACCATAAAGAACCTGAGAAAGAAGAAATAACTGAAATATGAAGGCTGAATAAACATTCAAATTAGAAATTATTAGGAAAAGGTATCTACACAGAAGACAGTCTGCAAAATTCGGAATCAGCAGAAGCAAGGGTAGTACTGCTTCTGGCTTTTCACATCCTTTCTACCATATGACACATGAACAATTTGATCCTATTTAAAGGATCAATGATACAGCAGGCTACTTGGGGCGTGTCCTGGGGGAACTTGAGAAATCCAGAGAAAGAGCAAAATAAGTGATTCGGGTAATATAAAATAAGTCCTATGAAGACCAATTAGAAGTATAATGGCTGTTATGTCTCAATAAAAGGGGAGTAATTATTACTTCAAGCACTTCAATGAAAGTACAGTATTAGAGATTTGACAAACAGCTGATTTTAATGTTCATGGAAGACTCAAAGGACAGAATGCACTTGGATATATTTCTGTTTATAAAAAAAGAAAACCATTTGACAAAGCTTTGTAAAGATCTGCAAAGATGTACTATGGGAACCTTGACTCTGATATCAAGACAGTGGTCAATCATCTTCCTGAGATGGTGTAGTATTAATAGTTAGCTAGGGCTTTCATAACAAAATACCATTAGCTGGGTGGCTAAAACAAAAGAAGCATGTATTTCCTCACATTTCTGGAGGCTAGAAGTCTAAGATCAAGGTGTCGGCAGGTTGGGTTTCTCCTGAGAACTCTCCCTGGTGCACGGATATTCCTCTTCTCGCTGTGTGCCTGCATGCCCTCTTCTCTGTGTGTACATCCCTGGTCTTGATTTCTGTGTCCAAATTTCTTCTCATGAGGACATCAGCCAAATTGGATGAAGGCCCACCCTAATGGCTTCATTTTAATTTAACCAAACTCTTTAAAGACCATCTCTAAATAAGATTCCATTCTGAGGCACAGGGGGGTTAAGAATTCAACATATAAATAATGGGAGGACACAGTTTAGCCTGTAACAGATGACTTAACTGGTGATGGTAACCATGAGTCACCAAAGACCTCTTGCATTATTCCTGCCCTGTCCTACACCCTACACACAGGCACATAGCCCGTGTTTTCAAAATTTTAACCCACCAAACCATATGTTTAAAACTCTAATGACTTTGTTTACCAGATTTCAAATTAAGATAGCTGTAACTACACATGAGAGTTGCTTAACATCATGGGGAAAAAAGTGTTTTATGTTGGATAGATGTGTATTTGATCCCACACGAAGAAACTTGACCTTTCAATTCTGAAAGCAAATGCATAATTTTGGTTAGATTTCAAAATACTGAAAATTTCTTATGGATTTCCATTTCCACTTTGGGGAGGCTGGGGTGGAAACCACTGCATTAGTTGTTAACCTTTCTAAAAGTGAGTCTCTGGTGAGGTTATTTTCTTCTGTCTTCCAACTTTGTGGTTTTATGATAACACTTAGAGTTGGCCTTTGAAAAATAGCTGATCCCCTTAGTAGAAGGCTCACAAATGTGTGGCAGACATATACGGCCACCCAGGGGCCTAGTCCTTACTTTTCATAAAAACGCTCTACCCTTTGGTGGAGAATTTTTCCCCCAGCATGCATCGTTCAGTGAATTATGAAAAAAAAAAAAAAACATTTTGGTCTCCCTTCTGAAGAGGCAGACACTTCAACTATGCTGAGCTAAGTGGACAGTCTCTTTCTGGAATCTGCATCTTAACCAAAGTAAAAAAAAAAAAAAAATACCACATTGGAATGCATTCACCCAAAGAATTATCGCCTGCTATCAAGAACACCATTTCTTTGGGTGCCTATCATTCTTAAGCTTGGCTTTTTCATCCTTTCATTCAGATCTGGGAGCACTCTCATGACCTAACAACAAAGTTCCCTTTTCTTCAGTTATCTCAAGTTAGTTTCTGTTACCCGAATGAGGAAAAAAAAAGAATCCTAGTAATACCAACTACACTAATTTATAAGACTTCAGACAATTAACATCTGTTTATGGCTATCTTGCTTCTTTCAATAATCCCTATCATCCGTATGCCAACTAAGAGTGGAAATACCTTTGCCAAGCAAAAGAATTTTCCTGAATGAGACATTAGGAGAAATGAGGGGTATTTAACTATGCAGGGATATTCTTCCTGCAACCGAGAATCAGCTGAACATTTACAACTGCAGTCCTCAGCTGTCATTACATAGCCAACTAATTTATGAGAAAAACCTACTTTACTAATATTTGTATATAAATGTACCTTTTATGTATTTGGAGCCATTTGGTCCTTCATAGCAAGTTCTGGGTCAACAGTTCTCAAAGTGTGGTTCCAGCACCAGCAGCATCAGTGTCACTTGGTAACTTTTTTAAAAAGCAAATACTTGGGTACCACTCCCAGACCTACTCTATCAGAAACTCTGCAGGCTGGACCAGCAATCTGTGCTTTAACAAGCCCTCTAGATGTTTCTGATGCTTACTGAAATTTAAGTATCTTTGGGTTAAACTATTGGACTGGAATAAGATCCCTCACCTCAGTAGCTAACAACTTTTCTCGTGGCTAGAGAATATAAGAAATTCTTAAAGGCATCCCTTTAGGAGTCTTGTCCTAGTTGGATGAAAGCCCTCCTCTTCACTCTACTCCTAGCACTTCTTCATCAGTCGCCTCAAGAAAGAGAGGAATGGTCATTAATGAAAGGCAGGAGGTCTGAAAATAGAGCAGTGCTGTCATTTATGCAAAGCCTGCAACCTCATTTCCAACTATTTGATTGTTTTATTTGCCCAGAGGCACTACTTCTCACACATTTGGCTCCTCTCTTTAGAAGGACCCCCCAACTAATCATTTTCATGTGCTTCAATGCACTGCTCTCCCAAGTATTCTTTTTAAATTGAGTGAAAATTAAAACTAATGCATACAGTTCCATAATAACATTTCTTTTAATGAGACCCATCTTCTAATGGAAAGGACTGCCCTACTAAATTAAAAGTACGGAAATATATAAAACACCTAATGCAGCACATAAAACCAAAAACCTAATTTATTCATTCATTTCACTAGACAATGTGATGAAGCATAACAGTAACATGAGAAAATGAAGTTGTGCTCCCCGTCTCCTCCCGCCATTTCCCCTTTTCTACTTAGAAAAGGTCAGCATGAGAAAAACTTGACCTTAAAATCTACTTCCCATAAAACGAAACCAGTGAAAGCAAATATATTCCATGTCCTACTAATCTGCAAATCTAATTGTAAATTTTTTCAAACCTCTTCATTATATAAAATCTTTTTTTTAATTTATTTCAAATGTCTCTAAGATTTAAAAAAAATTATTTTTAGCAAGCCCAGGATAATTCCAAGTAATTTCAAAATCGCTATCGCAATATTACTTTGGTTATAGGTTAAAAAAAAAAAAACAAGTACATAATCTGCAGTGTTTTCTGAGGTTATTAATTTGAATTATGAAATTCTAATTGCCTAGGAGTTTGTCCATAAACCACCACTCTCCTCTAGTAGGATGGAAAAGAACACAAAGTATTCCCACCAGGAAGCTTGGAAGCTTGTCAGAACCTACAAATGTTTCTCAGACTTCATGGTTTCTTTTAGAGCTTTGGGTAGTTTGCAAAACCTCTGATCAAAAGGTAACCATGACCTCAGAGGTAGGGGGGTATGTGTGCATGTGTGTGTCTGCACACACGTGCATGTGTGTATTTAGCTTTCTCTTGGCATGGCTATGCACGCTGAAATGCTGGCATTGCAAGAGTCCAGACTACGTTAACTCCTCTCATGACTGAGGTGTTCTATTTTATAATGACCACTAACTAAATGGAGATTATTTGGTATGTGTTTGTGTGTGTGTGTGTGTGTGTGTGTGTGTGTGTGTGTGTGTGAGTGTATGTGTGTATTAGAAGCTTTTACTTTTTATGTGTGTAATTAAATACTCTCATTTTTTCCAGTCACATAATAATGCAAGTATCCCCATATTTATTTCAGACCTTGGTAATTAATACATTAAGACCACAAATCTTGTTTTAAGATAGAATACTTTTCTATGAAGGATATCAGCTCAATTATTTATTCTATTTAGCTTTTTTCATTTTTAAAAAACAACATCGGTTTCCTTAAGTTTTCACGATACGGATAAAAAGCTCTTCATTCCACACATCTCATCATGCAATTGACCTACATGTACACAGAATCAGAAGATTGATGTTGAACTTATTCCCATAAAACAGCATGAGGTCCAACTACAAGCCACACAAAATAAATGTTAGTTGAGTAACATTATAAAAGTAGTAGTGACAGTTTTAAAATGCCTGCACAAAGGAAACTTGTCCACAGCTAAAGCTAAAAAAAAAACCTTCAAGAAACAAAACAAACAAATGAAAAAAAAGAAAAGAAATAAGAAAACCACTTGAAATGAAACAATGTTATAAACTTCTTATGTAAACACCCTTATTTTCTGTAGTTTGTAACCAGAATCTAGTTCCTAGTGAAATCTTGAAGGACATTGTAAATACTAATTAACAAATCCATACTACCCTCCCTAGGTGGTTAAAAAGAAAAGCGTGTAGTGATCCAGGCAGTTCATGAAATTTAAAGATGAGTACTTGGACTGTAGGATCAGTCATAACAATGATGTGTTGTAAAGAAAAGTATCTTTATTCAGACCTTTGCACAAGTCAGTGGCTGTACTGGACGAATCACCAGCTTCTAGACATTGAGACCAATCATTCAGCCGCAGTGTTTCTTAATTGACTTTATTTGGTTTTGTTGTTGAAGTAGTTTTCCTCCAATGAGTAGGTGGCTCAGTGAGAATCCCAAAAGAAAACAGCTTCTAAAAGGGCTTTTGGTACTTAGAGGTTTTGGAAAAATGACAAGAAGAAGCATTTTCCTGGAGTAAATATTATTCCTTGGAACAAATCAAGGTATTGACTCTAACAACAACAAAAAAAGTTAACAAAAATTCTGTACAGCAGCAACTGGGATAACTTCTGAGAAATTACTTTCTAGTGACATTAAAACAGTAAATATTCAATCTGATTTATAGCTGTTTTTTCTTTTGACTGAAAATGTGCAATGTATGTGGCCTGAATACATGTTCTTGTCTCAAATATTCTACCACACACATTTCCACCAACTGTGAAGGCAAACACATTTTGACTAATGTTATTGCTTATGAAAATTTTCCTTATAACTTAAAATCCTAACTCTGTGTTTTCTTTTGAACATTCACATTTATAAATGGGCAATTGTTAAACCACTAGCTATTTCTCTTAGAGTTACCATAATAAGGTGATCAAGTAAGTGATCCAACCTTTCAGATACTATGAATTTTCTATTTTCTATTTGGGAATACCATGTAGTAAGAAAAGAATCCTTAAGAATGAGAAAATTTTAAGAGTGATTCTTAGATGCCAAGGTCTCTCCTTACCATTTCTCCAATAAGGTTGTTTCAAGTTGTCTGAAGTTGTCTTTCATACAAAAAAGCAACTTAGGTAAAACTTGTCTGATCTTGTATTTTTAAAACCATTGGCAACATGCATTCCTCATTTAGCTGGACTTGGGGATTCACCCAAATGGAATAAAAATACACTAGCCTATTCTCCTAGTGTTATAGATGTAATTTGGCTAGAACACTTCCTTAGAAGTAAGACATCATTCTCAAAAATCATTTTATATGGTATTTAGAACACTTTATATGGGACATAAGGTGTTTTATGAATAAGTCTCACGCCAGATGCGGAAGATGAATCCCAGAGGAGGTGAGCAAATCTCTGTCTCCGATTCAGGAGCAGAGTCCGCGTCAAACTGTTTTCTATTCAAGCAGAGCCTCAAAGGGTTTTTCAAATCCCAGTGGCACCTATTAGCTGCCAGGAGTCTGTAAGGTATGTGAATGTAAGTTTCTGGCCAACACTGGTACCTCCTATAGCCTGATGCTGCTAGGTTCCCTGATGGGGGCCTGTGATCAGGTTTGAGTACCCTGTAACAATGGCATTTAATGAGCCATTCACTCAAATAATACCAACTGTTATAAGGGAAAGAAGCCTGGGAGGGTTACGCTGTGTGAGACAACCTGGAATTTCAGTTCTGACTGGGCTATATGTTGATTGTATGACTCTAGGGTGCTGCTAAATTTTTCTAAGTATCACACATTTCGAGTAAAATGATTGTGCTGGTCAATCGGCTATGTCTCAGATCCTAATTCACCTCACTACATTCTGCTTTGTGTGACTGAAGCTGGGACTCTACAAACTACATTTCTTTGGTGCTAGCTGGCTTCTTGTTAGGTTATTCAGAAGAAGGGAATGGGGAGGCCTTCCTTCTTCTCTTTTTCTTTCAGTTCTCAGTGACTCACCTGCCATGAGTCTTCCCATAGCAGGGGAACTGTTGGCCCTAATTCGTTGTTGTTGTTGTTTGTTTGTTTTTGAGACATAGTCTCCCTCTGTTGCCCAGGCTGGAGTGCAGTGGCGCAATCTCAGCTCACTGCTACCTCTGCCTTCTGGGTCCTGGTTCAAGCAATTCTCCTGCCTCAGCCTCCTCAGTAGCTGGGATTACAGGTAACATGCCACCATGATCAGCTAATTTTTGTATTTTTAGTAGAGACAGGGTTTCACCATGTTGGCCAGGCTGGTCTTGAACTCCTGACCTTGTGATCCACCCACCTCAGCCTCCCAAAATGCTGGGATCACAAGCATGAGACACCATGACTAGCAGCCCCAGTTTTTACTGTCCTATTGGCACTCACAAAATGAGGCTCACAGTCTCATAGAGGTATGAGCAGCAGACAGGCAGTGACTCCTCCTAAGAAGCCTAAGTTCCAACTTCTTGGCACCCATTGATTGACATTCTACATTCTGATATTTTTAATTACTTTCCTTTATTGCTCCAGTATTAGGGGTTGTAGTGACTTTCTTGATTACTTCCATCTTCCTTTTTCCTCATTCAGCAAACCAACACCTGTGTACCAACAGCCTATACTAAATTCTTTCCATTGGATTACCCAGTGTGGTTTCCATTTCCCTGACTGGTTCCTGACAGATACAATATAAGATAGAACTACTTAGGTTAATGTTTTATGTGGATTAAATGAGATACGGTATGTCAAATGCCTGTTACAAGGTTTGACATATAAAACAAATTATATATCTCATCCTCTTGTAACATTATCTCATATTATTCAAAAGTTGTCATCATACTCATATCATTATTCATGCCATATCCATTTTTATTTTATACTTAAACCTATCAAAACTCCTCTCTCCATTTGTAAAAGCTAATCTCATTGGCACAATTCCCCTCTGCCAATATATTAAGTTTCTGCAAGTTGTGGCCTTAGATATAAAGTCTTTGAATTGACAGAAGAACCTTGGCTTTCTAACTCCCAGCTACTTTCAATAAGGTATGGAATCATAGAAGACATTTTTAACCACAAGCTCCCTGATGCACTTTTAAAAAATTATTATTATTTTAGTGTTTGTGGAAATTGTACCACTAGAGTTATCTTTGCGTATTGGAATGAAAAGCCTTGTTGCTCAGTCTCGGTAGCCACATGACAGGACTATGATGTGTCATCAAAAGATCTTCCAGTTCTTCTCCTTAATCATCTATTTTCAGTAAGAATTAGTAAGCCATTTTTATCCATAATCAGCCCTTACCGTCTTTAATATCAAAGTGAATGTCCTTTATTTTCTCATCCCCTTTTAATATTATCTGATATTATTCAAAAGTTATAATCATGCCCACATCATTATTCATGCAATATGCATTTTATTTCACACCTAAATCTACCAAAACTCAGTTGAGAAAACTTTCTCCAAGTTTATGAGAATATCTCTCATGAATAGGAATTTATGAGCGATACCTATTATAGCTTCTTGCAATATAGTAATTGATTGTTCTCAAACTAGAAATTTTGTCAGCTCACATAGTTAAAATATCCTAACTTTATTGCATAGAATATGTTTTTTATCATGACTCGTGACAACCTAGAGAAACTGACACAAATATTTACTGTCTGATTTGCCAATCTTTAATATTTTTATAATGGGATACATCATCTGAGACTTCCATTTTTTCCTGAAGGCAAGACTGAAATACCAAAATAAGTACATACATGGTATATTTCTTGAAATTTATCAATGTAGATGGTTAAAATAAAAGTTTTAAGATCTTTTCCAATTACAGACTCAGTGAAGAGAACTAACCTTTGAAATAATGCTAGGGACAATAAGCCATACTTTTTCTTTCTTCACCCTATAGCTAATTGCCCCTCCATAGATGTATTAAGACATGTGTAAAGAAGAAAGCACAATCCTAATGAAACACTAGATTTTTAAATAGAAAAATAGAAATGTTTGATCTTGCATTGTTTTATTCATGAAATCAATAGTATGTGCAAGTTGAAAAATTCCCAATACTCTGGCACAGAAATTAAATTTGTGAAATGAGGAGTCAATCTCTTTGCTTTTCAATTCTCCATCATTATGATGATAAACTCAGTGGATGACATAAGTTATTGCCTTAGAACAACTAATGAATCCAGAAATGGCTACTCACTTTGAAATATGTGCAGATAACAATAACGACAGAGCAGGAATCACCTGATCCTGAAATGAACAAACTCAGCATGAAAAAAAAAAAAACTTAATTATCTCATGACTAATCCCTTGAGTTAATCAATTATTTAACAATATTATCTTTCCTACGCCAATGACCCCTCTATGTGTCTGAACAACTTGAAGGCGTAACAAGGATGAAGAAATCAATGAGAACATAAAGTCTACATTCAGTTTGACTTTCAGGACACCTGCAAAGTCATGAATGTGATAAAGATTTATGATAACTTCCTCATTGTCTCCCCCTATAGTATGCATGCATCATCCTTTACTCCTAATCCATAGGTAGGTAATAAAATTAGAGAGTTATGATGATAGGGAGTTAAAAGTCAAGTGTTTCTTACAAGGCAGGGGATAAAATGAGATTGAAACTCTGATAATACTCTCTATTCATTTGAAAGGATACATTGTTCATCTTCTCAAAATGTGCCTATAACTCTAGTACTATGCTTAGAATAAAATTTCCTAGCAATTCTTTACTTCTTTTCTCCAAAATAAGGAAACAATGCTTTCAAAGAAAAATCCTATCTTCTCATAATAATCATGATTCCAGTCAATAAAAACATATATGTGCAAACAAACCAATGAACCAGAAAAGGGTACTTGTATTTTCATTCTCACAAATATCTTCAAATGTGCTTCTAGAATCAACAAAATTTAAAGGGACAGGTGAAGAATAAGCTTTGTTGGCTGAGACTTTAAAAAGTATGCACTAATGGTTTAGAGTAAAAAAATATATATATATATATCGATCAACTTAGATTTATTTAAAAACTGGAAAACGTAAGTTTGTAAATTGTATGTGAAGATGTGGTAACATGAATGTCTTCTGAGAAGTAAACCACATTTGTAGGAAAGAAATGACTTGAAATTTCAAAATATTTGCATGCTGTTAGAAATTCATAACTCTCTAAATTTAAGTTAGTTTTAAAACTTGGCTTGTGTGAGTCTCCTAATTCTTTGAAAACTAAAAAAGAATGTAAAGCAAGTAAATTTCAGAGGTTTCTTTTCCCTTGGAACAAACTGATAGTTCTATAAATTGCTTTCAACTGATTTTACCACTTACTTAAACTAAATGCTAATCGTTCTGATATATTCTTGTTCATGTGTATTAGTTTTCTATTGCTGATGTAACACATTGTCACAAACTTAGTAGATTCAAATAATGTAAACTTTTAATCTTTTGGTTCTAGAGGTCATAACTCTAATTGGTTCTATGAGGCTAAAATCAAAGTGTCAGCAAAGCTGGGCTTCCTATGGAAGCTCTAGAGAATTATCTGTTTTCATGCCTTTTCCAGTTTGTAGGAACTGATTACCTTCCTTAGCTCATGGCCCCTGTTTCCTATAGCTTCAAATGAGACAACACCAGGTTGAGTCCTTCTTAGATCACATCAGTTTAAACCTCCTTCTAGTCATATTTCCTTCTGACTCTCCTACACATTCTTCCTTCTCTTCAAAGGACCTTTGTGATTAGAGTGGGCCCTTCTGAAAAATCCAAGGTAATCTCATCTGTAGGTGCTTAAGATAATCACATCTACATGATCTCCTTTTTCATGTCAGGTAACATATTCATAGGTTTCAGGGACTACACTTTGCTCTCCACTTTTGGAGAAATCCTTGGAAGATACTCATTTAATTTAGCATATGATGTAGAGGCACACAATACTCCTCACAGTCAGAACACTTGAACATGTAATTATATCCCAAACATTTTTTTTTGTTTTTGTTTTTTTTTGAGACGGAGTCTCGCTCTGCTGCCCAGGCTGGAGTGCAGTGGCCGGATCTCAGCTCACTGCAAGCTCCGCCTCCCGGGTTTATGCCATTCTCCTGCCTCAGCCTCCCGAGTAGCTGGGACTACAGGCGTCCGCCACATCGCCCGGCTAGTTTTTTGTATTTTTTAGTAGAGACGGGGTTTCACCGTGTTAGCCAGGATGGTCTCGATCTCCTGACCTTGTGATCCGCCCGTCTCGGCCTCCCAAAGTGCTGGGATTACAGGCTTGAGCCACCGCGCCCGGCCTATCCCAAACATTTTTAAAATTATGTTTATGTTGTTTTACTTGGTAAATGAGATTTTTGTGTATGTGATTGAGATAGGAAGATTACCTAGGTGGGTAATTGCAAGAATATTTGTAAGAGAAAGAGGTAGGTATGAAATAGAGTCAGAGAAGGAGATGTGATGACAGAAGCAGAAGTCAGAGTGATGTGATTTCCGGCTTGGAAGCTGGAAGGAGGCTGTGAGCCATGGAATATGGGCAGGCTTTAGCAGATGGAAAGGCATGGAACTTGACTATCCCCTAGAGATAATTATTTAACTCTGCTACTGAGTCTAAAAGAGGTCTTATCTATCATCCCTGTGACTGTCAAGAGAATAGATCCTCCATAGTCTCTTATACACAGGTTTTGTTTTCTCTTTCCCGTTAAGCAGTTTTCCTGTTGCTTACTTAAGTGGTTTTTTTTTTCCGGATAAAGGAGGAACTATTACGTGTTATTTTGTAAATACATACCCTAAATATACATATGTGTGTACAAATACTGTGTCATTACATACATTCTGATGATTTCTAATTTGTTGATTGTATCACACACTGTGGTTTAGTGTCAAGCATCCAATCATTTGACTGGTCTTTCATAACGTTCTTCTCAGTGTATACATTCACCAACTTGTCATACTTCTTGAATTATATTTGTTTCCTTCAGTAGTCAACATGTTTCTAATTTATCTTAAGAATCCCTTCCAGCCATTTTAACCTCAAATGAAAAAGTATAATCATTACCTCATTTTCTTCTGCAAACAGATATGCAGCACCATTTTTTTCTCCATATTTCTAGAATTCTCCCAGAGTTGCAGTTCATGATCACATAAGTTGTACTTTGCACAGCTCCAGGGGCACTGTTTACCTCAGAGTCATCATATAATAGATTGGCATATTACTGATTGCAATTTGAAGGTGGTAACTACGTACCTGAAGAACGGTCAACCGTTTCTATATTGCACGAAGGTGGCATTCTGACCAGTGAGGGCTACTTAAACTTTGATATCAAAAACTTATAATTTGATAAGAATGACCAAATTTTTGCCCTTAGATCTGATGGAATAACAAGGACCAAGCTTACTTTTCTGAAGTAAATAACTAGACATGGACTAACTATATTTATCAACTAGTTTCAGGCATTGAACAACAGAATAGAACAGTGAAAGAAAAACAAGGCCAGCTACATGGTCACTACAGTTTTCTGCATAGTTAAAATTTCTGAATCACAGGCACAGAAAAGAGCCCAAATAAAACTTCAAAGACTTTCCGAGTGGAGGATATAGAAACCAGAGACTGGAGAGACAGTGGGTGCATGGCAGAGCTCCAGAAAGGAGGAAGGTATGAAGAGAAAAAGCTCCTGAAATATGCTTAGGGTACCCTTTGCATTTTTGCAGAGAACTAATCAGTACATGCATAGAGTTCAAGTCCATGAGACTGGCAGAGGATAACTAGGAATATGCAACCTGAACAATACGCAGAGTTGAAACAAAGAGGAAAGATATATGCATTCTGGCTACTGAGAGTCCCTGGTGATAGCTCACGGGGCCATGCCTTAGTAGTCAAGCTAAAGTACACCAGGAATGAAGGCTATCGTATGCCAACCATAATAACGCTTAAAAGGAGGCCCTAAAAGATCAAACTGATCCACAAGTCACTCAAACTGCTTGCGAGAGGAAAGTACAGCACTTTTTAAAGGAAAACAACAGCAATACAACTGCTCACATTCCCAGCATTAAAAAAAAATTACTAGACATGCCAAGATGCATGAAAATGGGAAGCATAATCAGGAGTAAAGTAGACAATAGAAACAAAATCAGAACTGTGAAGGCTCTTGAAACTAGAAGATAAAAATGTTATTAGAGTTCATAAAACTATGTTTAACTCTTTTAAAAGTGAGTATCATAAACTATTTAGTGTTAAAGGCAACAGCAAAGTGCAAAAGAGTCTCCATAGTATACTATGCTTCATGTAGAAAATGATAGGATTTAAGGAAATATGCATGTATCATCTTCTGTGCAAAATAAATACAGGGAAATAAAATCCAGAAACAAGGGATTGTTTACCTACAGAGGGCAGGTGTGAATGGGATGGAAAGAACGGGATAACAGAAACCTCATACCACAAAAGAGGGAAGAATGGCACTTTGCCGAGCATTTTTCAAACTCTAATTCTCAGAGCTATAATAATATTTCACATGCCTTCAAACAGATAAGTAATTAAAATTTACCAGGATGTGGGGGAATGGAACACAAACAGTAACAAATGAACTCAACTCTTTTACAAATGATAGTTACAACCACACAGATAGAATTGGGGCAGAACAGAGCTAAACAAAGTAACTTAAACAAAAAAAGCAACAGTTTTTGACTGTATCCTTAAGGCTAAAGACAAGAAGAACTATGCACAAATATTTTACTGTAGTTTACAAATGTGTTTTCACAAGGGTATGAGTTTGCAAATATGAAATTACTTTATGTGTATGCTAGGATTGAACAAAATGTAAATATACTGTGGATAATGAGAGCCAGGTTTTCTACCATCAGAGCACAGAGTTACAAATAAGGGAAAGAGAAAGGCTATAATGCATCCTGTAGTGTTGGATTGGAATCAAAAGTATTATATGAAATCATTGTTTTTAGTATACGTACAGATGGATAATTGTAGAAATAAAGATAGATGTGTATAAATGTGAGTATACATACATACATTTTCTAGCTCTTCTAACGAAAGGACCTAGAAACACTACCATCTCAGTAACAATGAGAACACCATTCTCCAATTAAAGGAACCAAGACTCCTTGGAGACATTTTTGACATCAGGGTTGGGCAGGGAAAATGTAAGATTAGTTTGAAATCTTTTGTCATGCCATAAAGTAAGGAAATGCTCACAAAACAATGGGAAAATGTGAAAAGGAAACAGAATCCAATTTGAGTAAACTTTCATAGCCAAATTTGAGAAAATTTGGGCAATAAAATAAATAACAATAGTGATAGATTACAATCTACAGAAGAAAAAATTCAATTAATGCAGGCCAGGCATGGTGGCTCATGCTTGTAATCCCAGCACTTTGGGAGGCCGAGGCGGGTGGATCACCAGAGGTTGGGAGTTTGAGACCAGCTTAATCAACATGGAGAAATCCCATCTCTACCAAAAAAAAAAAAAATTATTTGGGTGTGGTGGTGCATGCCTGAAATCCCAGCTACTCAGGAGGCTGAGGCAGGAGAATAGCTTGAACCCAGGAGGTGGAGGTTGCGGTGAGCTGACATTGCACCATTGCACTCCAGCCTGGGCAACAAGAGCAAAACTCCGTCTCAAAAAAAAAAAAAAAAAAAAAAATTTAAAGGGACCCTTCCTATCTTATTTTATGAACCCAGTATTGCCCTGATTCCAAATCGAGACAAGGGCATTATAAGTAATACAACTTCTATGTTGAGTCCTCATAAACAGGCTCAAAAGTCCCTAAAACAAAATAACAAATTGAATGTAGCAGTACATAGAACACATAATAAACCACGAGGAAATGAAATTTTTTTTTTTTTTACTTTTTTTTTTTTATTATACTTTAAGTTCTAGGGTACATGTGCATAACGTGCAGGTTTGTTACATATGTATACTTGTGCCATGTTGGTGTGCAGCACCCATCAAATCGTCAGCACCCATCAACTCGTCATTTACATCAGGTATAACTCCCAATGCAATCCCTCCCCACTCCTGCCTCCCCGTGATAGGCCCCGGTGTGTGATGTTCCCCTTCCCGAGTCCAGTTGATCTCATTGTTCAGTTCCCACCTATGAGTGAGAACATGCGGTGTTTGGTTTTCTGTTCTTATGATAGTTGAGCAAATGAAATTTCTAAGAAGATTGCAAGGTTAATTTATTATTTGAAAAATCAATTAATCAATTTTATTCATCTGGGCCATTACATCAGCAAAACTCAGCAAACTGTGCACTTAAAATAGGAGTATTTATTTTAGGTAAATTGTAGTTCAATACAATTGATTTTTTAAAAAAGCGTTTCCCAAAGTGATCAAAGTGGAGGGCAGGGAACAGTAAACATCAGTGCTTATGTTATAGTTGCTTCTAACACCTTAGCGATAGAAGTGAGAAGAAGGTACTTGACAAAGAAAAGGTGTAAAGCGTTCCAAATGTATTCTCTTTCCAAAGGACACTCATGAATCCAGTGGAAAGCCAACAAGCTGCTAAATAAGTCACAAGCATGTTCTCATGCAGTTTTGCAATTAACTAAATAGGACATTCAACCAATAAAATTTGTTTTACATAGTTCCTCCTCTAATACGATGAATTTGTGGATTATGAGATATGGCTGATACAATTTGTTTTCTCTATTTGCTTCTGTTATTTTTTTCCAAGTTTCGGTTGCAATACATTAGGAAAAATATAATTGAGCTATAAAACGAACAAACAAATTATCTATGAAATTATCACTCAGATATACAGATTGTTACTTCCTATTGGCCTTACTTATGAATATAAATAAGCAAAAATAAATATATGAACATAAGCATGTTTATTGTATAATTATATAAATGTGTGTATAATGTTATATATAACAATAAAGTCATGCTTATATACAGTTTCAATTCATGCTTCTAAAAACCATCACTCAGTGTAGTCATTATCATATGTGAATAAATAATCTCTTAAAATATGCTTCTAGTACTTGCACAATATCCCATCATAAAGATTGTCATTCCCTTTTTAAGCCATACTTTTGGGTATATAAGTTATATCTGATATTTTCCTTCTACATATATACTATATATTATTATACATCTATTAGAAGTTGACTTTTTGTCAACACATATGATTGTTTTCTCACAACAGAGTACAAGAGTTGGTTGTAACTTTATTTCCTCCCAACTTTTATTTTAGGTTCAGGGGGTACATGTGCAGATTTGTTACATGGGTAAAATGTGTGTCAATGGGGTTTGGTGTACAGACTATAGTCATCCAGGTAGTGAGCATAGTATCTAATTGGGAGTTTTTTGATCCTCACTCTCCCCGACCCTCCACCCACAGTAGACCTTGTGTCTCTTTTTCCTTTCTTTGTGTCCTTGTGGACTCAATGTTTAATCCCCACTTATAAGTGAGAACGTGCAGTGTTTACTTGGTTTTCTCTTCCTGCATTAACTTACTTAGAATAATGGTCTCCAGCTCCATTCATGTTGCTGCAAAAGACATTATTTCATCGTATTTTATAGCTATGTAGTATTCCATGGTGTATGTGCGCTGCATTTCTTTAAATCCAATCTACTGTTAACAGGCATCTAGGTTGATTCCATGTCTTTGCTATTGTGAATAGTGCTCTAATGAACATATGTGTGCATATGTCTATGACAGAATGATTTATATTCCTTTGGGTATATACCCAGTAATGGGATTGCTGGGTTGAATGGTAGTTCCATTTTAAGTTATTTGAGAAATCTCCAAACTGCTTTGCACAGTGGCTGAACTAATTTACATTCCTGATGAAACCGGAGAGTTCCCTGTCAGGGGATGTGCAGGATGTGCAACAGGAGTGTGGCTTCTCTGTTTGGTCATCACGTATGGTGTTAAATCCCTTACTGGGTGGCGGGGGGGAGGGGGGGGCATGCAGACAGGCAGGTGCAAAAGCCAGGGCAAATGGCCATGGTAGTCTTTAGGGGTGGGTGCCTTGACTCCCACAGCCCAAGTGGGTGTGTGTTACAGTGCACTCTTTTAGCTTTGCCATCCACAGACAGCTTAAGTGTTAACCAGCTCAGTGCCCTCTTGGTACCCAGGTCCTTGTCCAGCATCAGAAAGAATCAAGTTGCACACAGACTTGAGGATGGTGAATGTGGGAGTTTTATCAAATGGTGGAGGTGGCCCCCAGCAGGATGGATGGGGAGCTGGAAAGGGGATGGAATGGGAAGATGATCTTCCCCTGGAGCTTTGCTGTCCAGAGGCTGATCTCCTCTCCAACCACTGCCAGCCAAACTCCTCTTGGCATTCAGATGCTCCTTCTCTTCTTTCTACCACATCATTCTGCCATTCTTCTGCTCTTCTGTTCATCTCCTCATCTCCTTGTCTGCTTCTGGAGCCTGGGGTCTGGGGTTTATATGGGTACAGGATAGGGGGGCATGGTGGGCTGAAAGGGAACTTTTGGGTGCAAAAGCAGAAATGCCGGTTCCCATTTAGGGCCATGGGTTTCCAGGCTTGAGGGCAGGGACATTGCCAGGGAATCACCCTCTTCTACCCAGTATTTCCCTGTCTTCTGTCTGTATCACCACCAGCAGTATATAAGCATTCCTTTTTCTCCAGAAGCTCACCACCATCTGTTATGTTTTGACTTTTTAATAATAGCCATTCTGATCAGTGTGGTATGACATCTCATGGTTCTGATTTGCATTTTTCTAATGATTAGTGATGCTGAGAGTTTTTTCATATGCTTGTTTGCCACATGTACATCTTCTTTTGAAAAGTGTCTGTTCATGTTCTTTGCCCATTTTTAATGGGTTTGTTTTTTGCTTGTTGATTTAAGTTCCTTATAGATGATGAATATTAGACCTTTGTCAGATGTGTAATTTGAAAATATTTTCTCCTATTCTGTAGGTTGTTTACTCTGTTGACAGTTTCTTTTGCTGTGCTGAAGCTCTTTAGTTTAATTAGGTCCTGTTTGTCAATTCTGATTACAATTGCTTTTGGAATCTTCATCATGAAATCTTTGCCAGCATTTATGTCCAGAACGATATTTCCTAGGTTTTCTTCTAGGGTTTTTATAGTTTTGGGTCTCACATTTAAGTCCTTCATCCATCTTGGGTTGATTTTTGTATATGGTGAAACGAAGGGGTCCAGATTCAATCTTCTGCATATGGCTAATCAGTTATCCCAGCACAATTTATTGATTAGGAAGTCTTTTCCTAATAACATTTTGTTATTGTCAACTTTGTCGAAGATCAGATAGTTGTAGGTGTGTGGCTGTATTTCTGGATTCTCTAACCTGTTCCATTGGTCCATGTGTCTGCTTTTGTACCAGTGCCATGCTGTTTTGGTTACTATAGCCTTGTAATACATTTTAAAGTTGGGTAGTGTAATGCCTCCAGCTTGCTTCTTTTTGCTTAGAATTGCTTTGACTGTTCAGGCTTTTTTATGGTTTCATATGAATTTTAAAATTTTTTTCTAATTCAGTGAAAAGTGTCATTGGTAGTTTGATAGGAATAACATTGAATCTGTAAACTGCTTTGGGCAGTATGACCATTTTAAGACTATTGATTCTTCGAATCCATGAGTATGGAATGTTTGTGTTGTCTCTGATTTCTGTCAGCAGTGTTTCTTTAGAAGTTTTTATTGTATTGACTGTCACAGCACATTGACAACTGATTTCCGAAATATTGTACCTAACCACACTTCAAACAATTGTTAATAAACGTGATTATCTCATTTCAGGAATAGTGTTTGCAAACAAAAAGATTCTGCTGGTCTTGGGTGCCATCATCCTGACTTTTTCTGTTTCATTTCACCCTCAGTGGCACAAAGGGCATCACTCAAAATTCATTTCTAAAAAGAGGAGTGAAATAATATTTTTTATAAATTGCAAATGAACGTGTGGGTGGATAAAGGTGAACATTTGTTTCTATGCTTATAGGTTATTTGTATCTCTTTATCTATATATTTTTAATAATCTTTACTCACATTTTTCTTAAGGATATTAGTTTTACCACCCAAATGGTTAAAACTCCATAGATTAATAAAATTAATAATCCCACTAATAGAGCTTTATAAAGAACTTTTCCCAATTTGTCATTTTAATGTTTAATCTTTTTGCTCTTTGGACACTATTTACAACCAGTCTATCACAGGAGTTATGTCTTCTTTTCTGCCCAGGAAAGTGTGCAGAAACAATGTACCAGTCCTAGGCTATGCCTGTCATTTTTGTTTCTTCTGTATCTTTCTGCTAACACTGTGTGAACAAATGAAGTAAAATTGATGCTCCAAATTCATTTCAAATTAAATGAAACATCTTAAACAATTAAGAAGAAGTAGTGAAGGGAAAATGGGAAAATCATCAGAAAGGAGAATATTGCTGGAGAAGATGAAAGGAGAGAAGAAATTGACAAAAAGTAAAGAAAACCCATTAATATTGTCATCATTTGGGAGACATGATTAAGTCTGAAAATATGCAAGGGAGCTGGAACTTAATTTGGAGTTGGATGTTTATAATGATAAGGAAATAATCGGATCCACTTCAATCTGTTTAGTATTGTGTAGTATCTTTCTGGTATCTTCAATGCCTGTTGTTTGACATTTCAGTGATGAGAGCTTGAGAATTACAGTGCTACCACTGGTATTTGTTAATGAACCTTTAAATTGGCCATTACCGTTATAGCCTGTTTATGTTGGCTTGGCTATGTTGGCTCTTTTATTGAAATAGACAACATGGTTAATTTACTTGAGTCCTCCAACATGTTTGTTTGAATCCAGTTTAAATGACTGTCAGAAATAATGCCAGATTTTAGACGTGACAGAACATTCCTACAAAAATCTCCAACAAGGAATGCCACTTCTCAAAGAGCAAAAGAGGGAGAAGTGGTCGGAAGAGGATGAAAGGGGAGCACGTTCACGTCAATCGCATAGATAAGAGAAGAAACAAATCAGATTACAAGAAAATTGTAGAAGTGTTGAGCCTAGTTACCAATACAGATTGCCTGCCCCATTATGTCAATCTTTGGTGGTGTTATGGATTAATGATTTTTTGAGAAATATATTTTATTATCTTCTGTCCACTAAAATGTCATAGAATACTAACCATTGTATGAAACCAACTTTTCCTTTTTTTTTCATATAAAATGTTCATGGTGCATAGCAACAACCAGACACATCCCAGACTTAAGCAGTGAAAAGCAAACACTTCAGCTGGAGAAAACATAAAACAAAGACACATTTTCCATGCCTCACAGATTTTAAGTTTAACATGCTTTTAGGTAATTTTAATTTTCAAAAAAATTCTGTCAGGTTAGCCATTGATTTTTGTCTTAGGAATTGCCTTTTAAACAAGATGGTGAAGCAAAGGTGGTGTTGACTTAGTTTACAAAGAGACTTAATAAAATGTCACATTTTGCTGGTGATTTTGCCGTTATTCTGAATGTTTGCTTTCAAAGATAAAACAGAAAACGGCCTTTGGCAAAGAGCTCAAAATAAAAAGAATTTTATTTAAATTCTTGAAATTCTATGTGAAAGAGATATTGTTTTATCTTCTGATATCCAGCATAAAGAATCGAGAAACAAAAGTTTTGAGGATTAATTTTTAGTTTTCTATGCATATCATCACATGCTTGTGTTGAATTATTTTATAGTTCAGCCTCTTTGAAGCTGAATTAGTTTGGGAGTTAAATATTGAAGTTCGGAGTAGATAAGCAGATGCATCAACGATTCCACATAATACAAGGACACAAAATGTTAACAAAGTTATTGCATGACAAGGAAATTATGATGCTATGGATATTGTCCAGTCACTTTCAACTACCTAATAATAAGGTGGCACGAACAAAAGAAAGTTGGAGACGAAGTAACAGTCATACCTGCTTAGACATTGTGAAGTAAATTCATTTGTAAGGCAAATGAATTTGATGGTGTAAATAAAAATTAAAATATTTGTGTACCACTGATTAACAAATGATGGATTCTTATATATTTATAAGCTCTCTACACACATGCACACACACACACATTAGGACATAAAAATATCTCTCAATGTGTAGAAAATTTTTTGGGGGAGCACGAAAATGATGAAATCATTTCTGAAAAGGTTTTCTGGAAATGTATGCCTCCTGCTTCCCTTCCTTCTGCATGTTAAGTGCCAAGAAACAAAAAAAATATTTCAGAGTTCAGCTCTCAGTATTTCTGTACAAGATTTTTATTTTTAAACAATTACACAAGAGATTCATGTTCATTAGAGAAGAATTAGAAAATTCAAATAGGTGGAAAATACAAATTTTACATTGCATATACTCCCCAAACACAAAAATATTTTCTCTTAATGTATGATGCATATCTTGTATATGTATAGACATGTATATGTATACGTTTATGTATATGTATTTCACTCATTCAGTAAGTGTCTGCTAGGATTCAAAGGACACACCAGAGAAGGAAACTGACAAAATTTCCTGCCCCTATAAAGCTTAGCTGGTCAAGCCAAACAAAAGTAAAACAAAAACAATATACAGTATGTTAGAGAGTGATAAGTGCTAAGGAGTAAAATAAGGCTGGTAAGGGAGACAGGAAATGCTGGAGATTCTGTTTTAAATAGAGTTGCCAGAGAATGTTTCATTGGTGTGAGAGTTGAGCAAACCCCTAAAGGAAGCAAGGGAGCAAAGCTACAGGGATGTCTGCTGGAAGGGTTTTCTAGGCAGAAGGAACAGCTATGTCAAAGGCCCCATGATGACAGCATGCCCAGTGAGTTGGAGTTGCAGAAAGAAAAAAGAAGCCAATATCAAAATGCATTTATTTATTCTTTCTATAATACCTTATTTGACCCATGAATTATTTGACATGGTTTGTTTAATTTCCAAATGTTTGGAGTTTTCCTAGACATTTGATTGTTACTGAGTTCTCATTTAATTTCATTATTGGTACAGAGCATAGCAAACAAAAACAATGTTGCCTTAGTTTAAAAGAAGTTCAGTATGTGATATCCTTGTTGGTATTGTTTCAATTAAAAAAAAAAATCATTGACTTATTTTATGGCCCAGAACATGATCTATCTTAGTGGATATATTATGTACGCTTGAAAGACAATATTTTTGTTTGCTGTTGGATGGAGTATTCTATCAGTGTCAGCTGGAAAAAGGTGGTTAATAGTGTTGTTCAAATTATATCATTACTAATTTTTCTTGGCAGAGCTAGGGGTCTCTCTGTGTTGCCCAGGCTGGTCTTGAACTCCTGGCCTCAAGCGATCCTCCCACCACATCCTTCCAAAGAGCTGGGAGGATTACAGGCATGAGCCACCACAACCAGCCCTTTACTGACTTTTAAAATTTAGTTTTTCTATTGTTTCTGAAAGAGGAGAAAATCTTTCCATATTAAAATCTCTCTTAATTTTGTGTCTCTTTCTTGGTTTAATTCTGTCAGCTTTTGCTTTATCTATTTTGAACTCCTATTCCTAAACACATACAGAATTATGTTATGTCTTCCCAGTGGGAGAACTTTTATTATTTTCAAAACTTTCTTTATCTTTGGTAATAGTCTTTGTCTTGAAGTTTGCTTTATGTATTATTAATATAGCCAATGAAACCTTCTTTTGCTTAGCATTTGCAGGACATAAATTTCTTATCTTCATTTACTTTGAATTTATTTATTTGTGTCTTTAAGTTTAAAGTACATCTCTCATCAACAACATACAATTCCCATGCTTTGTCTTAGAATCTCTGCATTTTTGTAAGTGTTTTTTCTTGAAGTACATCTCAGACAGCACATGGTTGGGTCCTGTGTCTACCTTTTGTCCAGAGTTTTTTAATTGGGTCTTTATGTTCTTTATATTTAATGTAATCATCAATATGGTTCGATTTAGATCTCCCGTTTTATTGTATGTTTTCCATCTATCCCTTTTACTATTTTTTCTCTTCCTCCATTCCTCTTTTCCTCTCTTTTTTTGGTTTATTTGAATATTTTTCACATTTTATTTTATTTTATCTTTTATCTCATTAGCTATTTACATTCAAATTTTGTTTTATTTTATCTTTTATCTCATTATCTGTTTACACTCTAGGGATTACAGTACACGTATTTACCTTTTATAGCCAATGTAAAGTAAATATTGCACCACTTTACATAAATTGTAGAAGCAGTGCAAGTATATAGGCCGTTTTACCAAGGGCCCACTACTTATGTTAAAGTGTTTATATATGCTGTATGTACTCAGGTTACAAATAAGTTATAATTTTTGCTTAAAACAGATATATTAACATATATAATTGGAAAAAAAGAGCATTTTGTATTCATCTGGATATTTACCATTTTAAACATTCTTCATTTCTTCCTAAGGATACAATTTGTATCTACTACCATTTTTCTTCAGCCTCAATAAACTGATTTAGTTTCTTTAGCATTTCTTAAGATGCCAGTCTGCTGTTAATTTTTAATCATGTATTTAGAATTATCATAGCTTCTTGATGAGTTGACCTAGTTTTTATTATAAATGCCTCTCTTTGTCCCTGAAATGTTTCCTTGTTCTGAAGTCCACTTTATCTGATTTAATAGGACCATTCCAGGATTCTTTCAAGTAGAGTTTTCAGGGGACAACTTCTTCCATTCTTCAATTTTTAACTTATGTCTTTATACCTAAAGTTGGTTTCCTGTAGACAGCATACATATGTAGGTCATAGTTTCCATCCAGTCTGACAATCTTTACTTTTATTGGAGTGTTTGGAACAGTGCTATCCAATAAAAATGTGTATCACAAATATAAGTCACATGTGTAATTTA
This sequence comes from Colobus angolensis palliatus, assembly GCF_000951035.1. Taxonomy (NCBI): domain Eukaryota; kingdom Metazoa; phylum Chordata; class Mammalia; order Primates; family Cercopithecidae; genus Colobus; species Colobus angolensis. Next base: position 2,156,120 of record NW_012117877.1, on the reverse strand, counting down.
AAAAAACTTTAGTAGATACACAAAAATCAAGTGAAAAATTACTTTAATATATTATTTTATTTATCCACACATATTCAGAATATTATCATTTAAGCATGTTATTAATGGAAAAAATATATCAATGAGATATGTAACAATATTTTAACTTATACTAAATCTTTGAAATTCAGTGAGTGTTTTACACTTATATCATATTTCAGTTTGGCCTAGCCACAAATTATACACGTAATAACCAAATGTGACTTTAGTATCAGATAGCACATTGTATCCAATGTGGATATCAATGATATGGAGGTTAATTCTTTCATCTTGCTCTATATTTCATTGTTGTTCCACATATTCTCTATTTTTCCCCCAATATTCCAATTAGTGAGCTTAGGAAATTAATTTAATGATTATATTGTGCCTCTGCTGTTATCTATAACACATGTTTTATTTTCAGTGATTACTCTATGGTTTATCATATACATGCTTAGCTTGTTAGAGTCTATGTTAAGATATAATTATCACTTACATAGAGTGTTATAACCTTATAGGAGTGTATCTTCATTTCCACTTTTCCTTTCTGTGCTATTGTTTGTCATATATTCTACTAATGCTATACAGCTCACCATGCATTGCTATTATTTTTGCTTTAAACAGAAAATTCTCCTCTACAGAAGTTTTTTAAAGTAAAAAAAAAAAAAAAAAAGTGTCTTTTTGTATATTCACCATTCCCTGCACTCTTATCCCTTTTGCAGATTGAACTATATATTTGGTATTAATTAATTTTTGTCTGAAATTTTCCCTTTAGCATTCCTTTCAGTGCAGGTCTTCTTAAATTTCGTTGGTCTAAAAGTCTTTATTTTGCCTTCTGTTTTGAAAGACATTGGCATGGGTGTAGCATTCTTTTTTTTTTAGTATCTTAAAATATTATTCCAATGTCTTCCGGCTTTCATAGTTTCTGACAACAGGTCTCCTCCCTTCGGCATGTGTGTCCTTTTGTCTCTTGTTTCTTTTAGGATTTATTCCTTATCACTGATTTTTCAGTGATTTTATTACTGAAGTGATTCCATTGGTATTGCTTTCTACATCATTATTGTGTTTGTTTTTTCAGATTTATTGAAGTTCTATGTCTGTGATGTTCATCACATTTGTAATTCTTTTTGCCACTATAATTGTATAACTTTTTTCCTGCCTTGTTCATTTCCTTCTCTTCTGGAACTCTTATTACAAATCTGATAGCATGCTTAATAATGTCATTACATAGTTTTTCCTCTTGCCTTTAAGTTCAATGACTTTTCCTACTCTAATGCCTAGTTTGCTTTCAATCCCTCTCAATGTATATTTTTTCATTCCATATATGGAATTTTTATCTCTAGACATTCAATTTGAATTTTGTTTACAAATTCACTATGATCTTTCTGTTTAAGACCTCATTATACTCACATTTTGTTTTATGCCCTTTCCCATATTTCTATATTAATCACACCTATTTTTTAAGTTCACAGACTATCTTTTAGAGCTGCTTGAGGTTTATAGAAAAAAAGTAGGCAGAAAGTACAAAGTTCCTATATACCCTCTCCCCCAAGATTTTAACAGTTTCCCCTATTCTTAACAGTGTGGTATTAGATTAGATCCCTGTGGTTAACTTGTTATAATTGATGAACCCATATTGATACATTATTATAAACTAAAGTTCATAGTTTAAATTTGAATTCCCTCTTGTACTGTTTTCTGGTCTTTGACAAATGTATTATGACATGTATACACCATTACTGTTTCATACAACAGTTACAATGTCTTTAAAAATCCTCTTTGCTCCACTTATTCATCCCTCCCTCCCTCCTTGAATCCCTGGTAAGCACTGCTCTGTCTACTTTGTCTTTAGTTTTGCTTTTTCCAGAATGTGATATAGATTGAATTATCCAATATGTTGCCTTCAATCGGCTTCTTTCACTTACAAATGTGTATTTAGGAACCTTCATGTATTTTTGTGGCTTTATAGCTTATTTTTTTTTTTATTGCTGAATAATGTCCCATTTTAAGTGTATACCACAGTTTGTTTATCTGTCCACCTATTGGTTGCTCCCAAATTTTTGCAATAAGAAAGCTATTTTAAACATTTATGTTCAGGATACTGTGTGAAAATCAATTTTGAATTTAATCAGATAAATACCTAGGACCACAGTTGCTAGATCAAATGGTAACACTATCTTTAGGATTCTAAGAAATCACCAAAAACTGTCTTCCAAATAAAAATGAAGATACAACTCATCAAAATTTGTGAGATGTAGCAATAGCACTGTTTCAAGAGAAATTTACAGAAGTGAAGGCATATACTAGAAAACAAGGAATATCTCAAATCAATAATCCTAGCATTTATCTGAGAAAATTAAATACAAAGTGAAAAAAAGTAATAATACTGCTTGCTGCATTTGTCACTTACCTGTAGAATGATAAACAGTCTCCAACTATCATAGTAGGTTTGCACATTTCTCCTTGTAGTTTTATTTTTTTTTTCCATGCATATTTAGACAGTCCATTGTTAGGCACATACACATTAAAGATTTTATGTATTCTTGGAGAATGGACCACTTGGTCATTATGTAATGGCCTTCTTTACCATGGATAATTTCCCTTATTCTGATACCATCTTTGTATGAAATTAGTATAGCAACTCCAGCTTTTTTATCATTTGTTTTGGCATAACACATCCATCTCCATTCCATTACTTTTAATCTATTTATGTTTTGACATTTAAGTGCTTTCTTGTAGAAAACATGTAGTGTTCTTTAATTCACTCTGATAATACTTGTTTTTAATTATTGTATTAACCATTTATAATAAAGTGATTACTAATATGGTTGATTTAATATCTACCATACTTACAACTATTTTCTATTCACTCCTGTTTTTCTTTTTCTTTCTTTCTTCTTATCTTTTTGTCCTTTCTCTAGTTTTAACTGAGCATTTTACATGATTTCATTTCATTTCCTCTCTTAGCACATCAATTATATTGCTTTTCTAAAAAATAATGTAGTGCTTTTCCTAGATTTTGCAATATACACTTAGAACTAAATACATTTTCAAATAACTCTATATCACTTCATGTGTAGTACACAAATCGTATAACAAAGCATTCCTATTTTTCTCCCTTTCTTATAATATGGACCTCACTAATTTCACTTATCCTTAACCAATAATCACCATATATATTGTTGCTATTAGTATTTGGCACAAAGTATTATCTGTTAGATAAACTAAGAATAAGAAAAAAAATGTGTTTTATTTTATTTTTATTTATTCTCTAGTGTCTGTCTTTCTGTTTCTTTCCCTCCCTCCCTTCCTTCCCTTAGTTCTGTTTCCAACCTTATTATTTTCATTTTCCCTAAAAATAAATTTTCCAACCTATATTATTCTTACCTGTATTATCTTCACTCACTCTGAAAAACTTACTTCAATATTTCTTGCAAGGCCAGTCTACTAGTAGCAAACATCCTCAGTTTTTGTTTGTTGGGTGTTCACATTATGTACATGTTAGCTCTCCTGTAGTTGTCCCACCGTTCTTTTGATATTCTGCTCCACCGTTTTTATTCTTTATTCCCATTTCATTTCAGTTTTGGAAGTTTCTATTTACGTATGTTCAAGTTCTCAAATTTTTTCCTTTCCGCATCTTGTCTACTGATGAGCCTATCAAAGGCATTCTTCCTTTCTATCATAGTGTTTGATTTCTAACATTTTTTCTTATTCATTCTTAGAGTGTCCATCTCTCTGCTTATATTAGCCATCTTTTCTTGTACGTTGTCATTTTTTTCATTAGATTTCTTAACATAGTAATTATAAGTTTTTAAATTCCTGGACTGATAATTCCAGTGTTTCTGCCACATCTGGGTCTATTTCTGATGCTTTTCGCTGTATCTGTTTTTTTATCTTTTAGTATCCCTTGTAATTTTTGTTGAAAGCCATACATGATGAACTGAGTAAAATGAACTGGGATAAAGAGGCCTTCGGTGTGAAGTTTTATGGTTATCTGGCTGAGTTAGGCTGTATTTGTTGTTTGCTATACATATAGAGGTCAGCGGCCCTAATTCCCTTTGGCGACCTTGTTTTTGTCTTGAATGTTACCTTTGGGTTTTACGGGAGATTCCTTCTTAAAAGGGCATGTGAGCCTCGGATTTCTTTTATCTGTGACCCACTGTTACTATACAGGAGCCTGGTTGAAATGTCACTAAACTATGGGGATAGGGAAGTTGGGATTTGGGTATTTCCCTTCTCCCGCGTCAAAGGCCAGAGGAAGTTAGAATTAGATATTCCTTTCTCTAAATTGGTTAAGCTCTGGCAAAACCCAAGTCAATTGGCTCGTTAAAATAGTTTATTTTGAGGGTCGTCCTTTGTTAAGTAGATCAGAACGTTCTGGACTTATTTCAGAATAATAACTTTCCTCTTCCACTATTGGAAGCATAAGATAAGTTTTCCCCTGTGTTCATCCTGAGAAGCTGATGGGACTACTAAAGGTAAAAACGCTAATCAAAGTGGGGGATCCTACCAAGCTGTTTCTCATGCAGTTTCTAACTTTCAAACTAGTCCTCACTGAGCCTCGACAATTCATCAATTACGGTTTAAGCATTCCTACCAGAACTGGGTTGCAGTGGGCTTCTGCTCTAGAATGTCTGATCCTAGTGAACTGTGATTCATAGGATATGACTCTTTCTCCAGTTTTCGAGTTACACTGTGGTTTATCCTGATCTCAATTCTCTGATGAATCTATAAAGATTGTTGTTTTTTAGCTTGTTCATCTTTTCTCTTTTTGAATGTATAAAGTGACAATCCAAACTCTCTACACATGGGACTGGAAACGAGATCATAGTTTTTTAAGGCCTTTGTATGTTAATTGTGTTATGTTTCTTATTTCTGCATTTGTTTCAGTTGAATTACATTTCTCCTAATCCAAGTTTTTCTTTTTTTTCTGATTCTTTGATAGCCTAGTAATTTTTAATTGAATTCTGGACATTGTGAATTACTTATGGTTCAATGACAGACTTCTTGCATTCTTTTAAAGATCCTTGTTCTTTGATCAGGCAGTTACATGTAGATGATATTTATCTTTTCAAGTTTTTTTTTTCTTTTTTTTGAGCATTTAAAACTTTTTTTTTAAATTATACTTCAAGTTCTAGGGTACATGTGTGCAACGTGCAGGTTTGTTACATATGTATACACGGGCCATGTTGGTGTGCTGCACCCATTAACTCGTCATTTACATTAGGTATATCTCCTAATGCTATCCTTCCCTCTCCCCCCTCCCCACAATAGGACCCGGTGTGTGATGTTCCCCTTCCTGTGTCCCAGTGATCTCATTGTTCAATTGCCACCTAGGAGTGAGACATGCGGTATGTGGTTTTTGTGTTCTTGTGATAGTTTGCTGAGAATGATGGTTTCCAGCTGCATCCATGTACCTGCAAAGGACAGAAACTCATCCTTTTTTGTGACTGCATAGTATTCCATGGTGTATATGTGCCACGTTTTCTTAATCCAGTCTGTCACTGATGGACATTTGGGTTGATTCCAAGTCTTTGCTATTGTGAATAGTGCTGCAATAAACATACATGTGCATG
>NW_012117877.1:2148909-2149704 GCF_000951035.1 Colobus angolensis palliatus | reverse complement strand
TCAAAGATCAGATGGCTGTAGATGTGTGGTATTATTTCTGAGGGTTCTGCTCTGTTCTATTGGTCTATATCTCTGTTTTGGTACCTGTATCATGCTGTTTTGGTTACTGTAGCCTTGTAGTGTAGTTTGAAGTCAGGTAGCGTGATGCCTCCAGCTTTGTTCTTTTGGCTTAGGATTGTCTCGGCAATGCGGGCTCTTTTTTGGTTCCATATGAACTTTAAAGCAGCTTTTCCCAATTCTGTGAAGCAGCCATTGGTAGCTTAATGGGGATGGCCTTTGAATCTATAAATTACCTTGGGCAGTATGGCCATTTTCATAACATTGATTCTTCCTGTCCATGAGCATTGCATGTTTTTCCATTTGTTTGTGTCCTGTTTTATTTCACTGAGCAGTGGTTTGTAGTTCTCCTTGAAGAGGTCCTTTACATCCCTTGTAAGTTGGATTCTTAGGTATTTTATTCTCTTTGAAGCAACTGTGAATGGAAGGTAATTTATGATTTGGCCCTCTGTTTGTCTGTTACTGTTGTATAAGAATGCTTGTGGGTTTGCACCTTGATTTTTGTATCCTGAGAGTTTGCTGAAGTTGCTTATCAGCTGAAGGAGATTTTGGGCTGAGACAATGGGGTTTTCTAAATGTACAATCATGTCATATGCAAACAGGGACAATTTGACTTCTTCTTTTCCTAACTGAATACCCTTGGTTTCTTACTCTTGCCTGATTGCCCTAGCCAGAACTTCCAACACTATGTTGAATAGGAGTGGTGAGAGAGGGCATCCCTGTCTTGTGCCAGTTTTC
>NW_012117877.1:2135149-2148859 GCF_000951035.1 Colobus angolensis palliatus | reverse complement strand
TTGTGCCAGTTTTCAAAGGGAATGCTTCCAGTTTTTGCCCATTCAGTGTGATACTGGCTGTGGGTTTGTCATAAATAGCTCTTATTATCTTGAGATACATTCTATCAATACCGAATTTATTGAGAGTTTTTAGCATGAAGGGCTATTGAATTTTGTCAAAGAACTTTTCTGCATCTACTGAGATAATCATGTGGTTTTTGTCTTTGGTTCTGTTTATATGCTGGATTATGTTTAATTGATTTGCTTATGTTGAACCAGCCTTGCATCCCAGGGATGAAGCCCACTTGATTTAACTTTTTAAAAATTGTTTATTTTAAAATAAATTTTATTATGTATATTTAAGGTATACAATGTGCTGTTATGAAATACATGTAGATTGTAAAATGTTACTGTAGTGAAACAAATGAACATTTCTATCCTCTCACATAGTTACCCATTGTTTGTTTTTGGTTTTATGGCAATAACAGTTAAAATGTATTCATTTAGCATGAATTCCATGTGTGGTAAAATTTTATTGCCTATAGTCCTCATGTTATATATCATGAACTAGTCTAGAAGTCTAATATATATCTTATACTTTGTATCCTGTGACTCACATCTCCCAATTTTCTTCCTTCCTCCTCTGCCCCAGAACCACTGTTTTCTTCTCTATCTTTGTATATTTGAGTGTTTAAAAATCCTCATTTAAGTGAAACCATGTAATACTTTTCTTTCTTTGGTTTATTTCATTGTCCTCCAGGCTCACCTAGATTGTGTCAAATAAGAAGATCTCATTCTTTTTTAGGGCTGAATAATATTTCACTATTATTTATACGGGATATATAGAAATATACCACAGTTTCTTTATCCATTCATCCCTTGATGTACAGTTCGGCTTTTCCATATCTTGGCCATTATGAATAATGCTGCAATGAACATGGCAGTGCAGACATTTTTATGAGGTGATTATTTCATTTCCTTTGGGTATATTCCCAGAAGAGAGATTACTGAGTCATATGGTAGTTTTATTTTTAATTTCTTTAGAAAACTCTATGTTCTTTCCCATAATGACTGTAGCAATTTACATTCCACCAACAATGTATAAGAGTTCTCTTTTCTCCTCATACTTGCCAACATTTGTTATCCTTTGAGTTTTTGATAGTTAAATAATCTCCTAACAGGTATGAGATGACATCTCATAGTGGTTTTGATTTGCATTTCTCTGATGATTAATGATGTCGATTACCTTTCAAGCCTTCTTTTTGACCTTTGTTCCCAATCAGTAATTTATCCACTCTCACTCTCTCCCATTTTGTAGTTTCCAATGCCTATTAGCTCCATCTTTATCTCCATGTGTACCCATTGTTTTAACCTTTGCTAATGTGTTCAGAAGAACCTTGGTTTTAAGGCAAATTCTCCTTTAATTCCCAAGGCCCAATGTCTCTGAGTACTCTACACAATTCCTCTATGAATTAGGTCTCTCCTGTCTGCTCTTGAGAATACAAATTATTTCCAATTTTATGTGTGAATTCCTAAAATTCTTTACCCTCTGGCTTTTCCTATTGTTCTTTCTACAACTTCATGACATTTTATCCAACATTTATGCAGATCAACGCTCAGCTAAAAACTTGTGGTTTTTTTTAACCATTCTGCAGGTCTCTGAACCCTTCTCACTATGCAGCTTCTGCTCTCATATTCTTCCCCATAAGTTCTTGACACTCCAGCTTCCCAGCGCCTTGATCCCTGTCTCCTTAACTCTGTGAGACTACATGGCTCTGCTTGAGTTTCTACCCCTGGCTTATGCTTCAGTAATCAAGCAAGGTTAATGGTAATGGTCAATTCATATGTTTTCTTTTATCAAGTATCACAATCTCATGCTCCTAGAACTCTGAACACTCTTGTAAATTTGTTTTCTTCCTGGTCTCTAGTTATGGCTTATTCCTACAGCAGTTAGTCCTTCACAAACCTTTGGCGATGTCTCTGTCCTCACACACAATAACCATCTAGATGTGTAGTCACCCTATTAATTTAGGAAAAATGTTATTTGGAAACTAGTATTGTCTGATAATTGGTAATAATGAATAAAGGTAATTCTTGATTCCAAACCATTTACATTCATTGTTCAAATATCAATGATGTTTGTCTTTATTAATGCAATGAATTCATTTAATATAATTTGTGCACTATAGAGGAACTGGAGGGTTAGCTGCCAACCAGCAATTAGAAGATTTCTCCTTATTTGTCTTATAAGCTAGAAAATTCTAGAAATATCCATTCCTTCCTTTCTTTTTTAAAATATAAACTTATCTGTTGTCCACTTGGGGATATATCTTTTGTTTAAGAGCATTTGTGAGACATGTAAAATCTTACCAAATCATTTTTTCCAGAGAAAGCAAACAGAAGGTACTATTTGTTATGCCCTGCTATTCGATACTATAAAAAATAAAAGAAAAAACATCTAAATTTTTCTATCAGTTATTTTACCCAGAAAAACTATACAATTAGAGTTGAATTTCATAATTACTTTTTACTCCAAAATGGAAAATGTGTAATTAATTAAAAGACTCAGAGTACTGCAAGATTTATTTTTTGCTACCTATTTTCTAGTACCTAAAATAGATGAAGGAGGGGCATCCTTAGATCAGCACACCTCACCTTCCCAAACCAGTCACTACTTTTTACAAGTTCGATGTAACCCAAAGTAAAGTTTAATAGCAAACTATTAAATATAGGCATAGTGTCTTTTTCAACATTGGTTCTTATCACTGAAGTAACAATCTTTAAAACAATTGATATGTGGCTCTAAGTCGTTGGAATAGGAATGGGCAAATTTGCATCATGAATCCACAACACTTGGAGTAAAGAGTAATTATGAAATTCAAATAACCAAATCCAGTTTGCCTAGGATGCTTTTGTTATGGATATACATGTCCATGCTCAAAATTCAGCATCACAGGGAAGCAATAAAGCTAGTCAAAGCAAATATACTGAAGGCAGAAAGACACGTGTCAGTGACTCAATGTATCAGGTCGGCATATATGTGAAACAGTGATTTTGGACTCACCATACAGGGGACTGAAACATTTCAGCCTATGTCTCCTCGGAGTAAAATTCCACTGTGGAGAGGAGGAGCTTTGTGAGGAATTCCAAAGAGCTGTAACATTGCATGAAATGTTATTCGTCTAAGGACGAATTTAATATCTCACTCTCTGTTCAATTTTTACATCTAGATTGACAGAAAATAAAAGAAATGTAATCAAAGCCATTTACAAGCTGCCATTCACTAATATTGTCTGATTAGTTGAGTAGTATTATCATATCATATGTTTCTATTTCCCTTGGCATTCTGGCCTTACACAGGTATTTGTTTCTTCTCTTATTCACAACTATCAGGTAGGCAATTGACATTTCTAGTGTAAGGAAAGGGAAAATAGAGACACAATAAAAAGAAGCAAGTTACCAGAGTTTATAATCATAGCTACCAAACTCTGTATTCCTAGTTTATTTATTCACATATTTGCACTATCTCCTGGGCATATATAAAATAGAGACATGGGTCAGGCACCGTGGCTCACACCTTTAATCCCAGCACTTTCCACTTTGGGAGGCTGAGGCAGGACAACTGCTTGAGGCCAGGAGTTTCTGTCCAGCCTGGGTAACATAGCAAGACACTGTCTCTAAAAAAACAACAAAAAACCAACCAAACAAAAAACCATATATGTATATGTGTTTTATATACACACACACACACACACACACACACACACAGGTATGGTGGCATGTACCTGTAGTCCCAGCTACTCAGGAGGTTGAGGTAGGAGGATCGCTTGAGCCCAGAAGTTCAAGGCTGCAGTGAGCCATAATGGTGCCATTGCACTTCAGCTTGGGTGACAGTGGGATCCTGTCTCAAAATAAATAAATGAATAAATAGTTTTAAAAATAAAATAAGAAAAATTGAGACCTGAAAATGAAAGATGACATATACATTCATTGCCAAATATGGAGACAGAATACACTTATTACAGATTATAACTGCCTCCTCCTCTCATCCCTCCTTAGTAAATGCAGTTCTTATATAGATAGTACAGTCATCTTATCCTAAATGTTTAAGTCTAACTCGTGAGAGACAGATTTGGCATTAAGAGTAATAACAACATATTTTCTAACATTCAATAGCATTTCTCATCAATTATCTTATTCAAGTTTGCTTTGCAACTATATTCCTCTCGCTTGTTAAATATCACTGGCAAACTGTAATAGAATTCCTGGACCTTGGTTCAAAGCTTTAAAGAAATTTACTCATGAAAATCTCTTCTGCATAATACGTAACATGTGGATTTCTTGGCTTATGAAGAGACCTTCAGAAGGCATGATTCTTTAATAATGTACCATAAAGAAAGAAAATGTTTTTAAAGTAGGTTTAAGATAAAAATAATCTAATTACATAATTATGGATAGAGAAAGAAAGAGCTCTATGTGGTTAGCCTGGATCTAACTATGAGAATGTGATTTTCATGGAATTGGCATAGTTTACCAACTGAGACCACAAATATTAAATCGCTCACCATAGGTGGGCTTTCTGTAAGATTTTAATTATGGACAGCCAATGGCTGCTCACATATCAATTCAGCTTGAAATCAAACATGGCTCTACTTCCTGTATTAAGTGCAATTTAAAGAAAGAGAGATCACATTTGATTAATATGTAAATTGCTGGCAAAAAATGCTAAAGCTCCTTGTTGACCCATTCTTCTTCCTTGGTAGCCAGGGTAGGAACACATTTTGCCAATGTGAGAAGTTTCTCAATTTTCATGGGTTGGGAGATTAATTCCAAACTTAGGAAATACTTTAGTTTTTTACGTTGTTTACACTTAGCAAAGCACAATTGCCAGTTTCGACAAAAAATATGGACTTAAATACTTTCTAAGCAAATAAACAAACACATAAATATTAAAAAGACTTGTAGGACCAAAAAATAAGAAATAAAGCCATATAAATCTCTTTTGGTTGCACAAGGATACATAACCTAGAAATTTAAGGATCTAGTTTTCTTTAATAAATGCCTGGATTTAAAAGTCACAGGGAAAAAAAAGTATTGAAAAAATAAATTTGAGGTTTTATTTTAACTGTATTATTTATAAAATAATTTATGAAGGCATGACTTCAAAACGTAGCTGTGTCAACCCTTTCTAACTCATGTATAACAAATGGCAACGCTTTAAATATGTGTCTGTCTTTCATAATATGGTGCATGTTTTCCTTCCCCATAAAACCTCAACTCATGTATAACAGTATTTTTAACTAATAAAATTGCAGTCATCCAAGTAAATTTAGACAAGTATAAACTAACTAAATAGATAAATTTTTTCATTTGACATTACTTCAAAATTAAGGTTAACAAAATATCACCTGGGACTAATTTTCTTCGGCTCAGACTGTTCCACTCTGTGTTTGTAAGGAATGAGAAATGAAGGAAGAATTTTTTTCTCTCTCAAAGATTTTCAACTGGGCAGTGGCTAAAAAAGAATCAGTCATCGGAAGCCATTTTGAAAATTAACAATCTTTTCAGTGGAAAATGATGTTTTAGAGTGTTTATCTCTTTCGATTGTATATATCTAGTGCATATGTATAGACCCAAGAAGCCTACTTGTGGGTGTAGAACAATTTTAGAGCTTGTTTTTTAAAGTATAAAATTCCTAGTGTAGAAATTTATATAAAAGTAAACAGATGGAAGGCAAAAGAACATGTGGCCCATAACTTTAAAAATTGGGAAAAAATATTTTTCTTGATTCATATTGGAATAGCAACCATAAATGAGGACAATTAGCAGCTTTTCTTTTCCCTTTGATTGAGTAAAATGTTTGTTTGGCTGAAGTAATCAGAATATAAATTTTCCTGTAAGGGAGTTGCAGAGAACAGCTCAATAGTGTATTGGAATTTTATTTTCAACATTTTTTCTTTTGCAAAAGACTAACAGAAAATTGTTATGGCTAATAAAATAGGATTTATAGTAATAGTGATATCACATGTCTAATGTGAACCATAGCAGCTGTATCCCGGGCAATAACCCTTCTGCTTTTTTGGACACTTATTTTGTTCTATACCATCCCAATAAATATGCCTCATTGCAATTCCACTTTCCTTCAAATATTGTTTTCTACAGATCATTTCCAGAGAGTTATATAGCTATTTTTTGCCACTGATTAGAAAGAATAGGCATAACTTTTTTCCACTGCTATATTTTATTTGCTTTGTAAGATTTTTATTATGAGCGAATAAGCCAAAGTAGTGTATAATATTGGCCTGTTAAAATCTAAATATTTGAACAAAATTTGAGCAATATTCAAAAGGAATCATTTTGTAAACAAGGAGAAGGATTAGCTTTCTAATTTATATCAGGATATGAATGAAAACCACTAGGTCTTCTCAAAACGTACACCATTTCTCCATGATCAAGATAAGATGGCTGACCTGTTAGTTTAGTTCTGATTTCAGTTTTAGCAATGTCTTAATTGGAAAATGGCAAAACAATGTTGTCATGCAAGACTTCCAGGAGTGCATCTGTTTCTAATGTACAGTGCACAATTTAATGACGAGACACTTCAGTGGTCTACCCACTGCAAATCTCAGTTGTTAAATATGTCTGGAGTGAGACATCTTTAAATAGTAGGCACTTTTTTGGTACATTAGTTTCCTCACACTCAGAAGCAGAAAATGTGATCCTAGCTGTCACTTCATGTAAAGCTTTGTTTACTTTAAAATGCTATTTACAGCCTAGATGTCTTGTTCAAACTGATTAGCTATAGTGGAATTTAAACTTTTATAAAACCTATTTATTGTGGTTAATGGTTTCAGAATTTTTTCTTTCCCTTCAGACTATGAATTAAGGAATCACTCTAACTGGCATTCAAATGCAGAGCTCTCAAGGTAAATCTTGAAAAAGATAAACCAACAGTACTCCAGAAGAGATTAAAATTTTAAATGTAGCCACAACTTGGTGTAGAGTTTGGGCTATAATCATAGGATAGAAACACTTTTTTTATTCTCCAAGAGATTAGGAATGAAGAGACAGTCAGAAAAACCATCCTTACACCACAATACCAAAGCAGTTACCAAACATTATCTTCATTGATGACTCAACTTGGCTAACCACATGCTTGCTGACTAGCTTGGTATCCATCAAATCTTTTACAGTGCATAACATCCCATTATATGTGGTTAAATGTGGTTGTCCTATTTAGAGCTAGTCTAACCGGTATTACAAAGAGATAACAAATGTTGAATGATAATCCCATATTTTACCAGCAGTGTAAGGAAATATAAATTGAACTTTTATTAAAATTGTTAAAATGCTATTATAAGGCCCTGTTTGAGCTATGGAGAGAGAGTACCTTAAAACAATCTACTTCACTCCTCATTTAGAATATCAAACAACTCCTGAATTTAATCCCATCCTATTTAGAGTTGAAAAAAAAATTTCCCAGCGAGATCTTGTTCTTTTTACATCAGGTAACTGTGAGATAAATAGGACTCTCCTGATTAATGTAAAGAATGTGAAGATAGCTTTACAATTAAGTTAATAATTTTATGTAGCTGACATAATTTCACAAGAAAAATGTTAGAACTTTTAATCCTTGAGTCAGCAAAGACGATTGCAATCAGCAGTTTCTTAAGAAAAATTATGGAGATGATAGATGATGTGACGTCAAAGATTTATTTTGTCATTACTTCTCTAATTCAGTCTCTAACTCCTATTTTAAGGGAATTATAAAGATATCGTCCATACATTATTGCTTTCCAAATGCCTGGGGCAAACATTTTTTCTGTAGCCAGATCTTTCCCAACAACTTAGTTTTCTCCTGATATCTTTTTCATGACTCCCAACCACTGTGTACACAGAAAATATAGGAAACTTGTAATAAATGACAAATTCTCACTTTAGAAACTTAACTTTGCTGGGAAAATAAATCATAATTAATCAGTCAAATTTAAATTATTATTTGATATATCTTCTTATTTGGGTGACTGCTATAAAGATGATTACATGAAAAGGGACACAACTGTGGATTTTGATTGGCTATTTTTATTAAACCTTTAAAATTTAATTCAGCACATCATGCTTGATTACCTACTCTCTGTCGGAAGTTTTTCTAAGTATTTTGGATAAATAAGTGAAGACACAAATAGGAATTTCTTGCCATATTCAAGTGAGGAGACAGAAAACAAACAATAAACAGGATAAGAAAAATATAAAACAGGCAAGAAAAAGGAAAGGAAAATAGAGAACGGGGAATCAATAGTCGAGTGGTTGGAAAAATAAGATGCATGTTGCCATATGAAATAGAGTGGGCTGGCCAGGTTCATTGAAAAAGTGAAATTTAAGCAAAGACTTGAAAGAGATTTTGGAGTTACCTAAATGAGCACATTTGAGGAAAGAACTTTTCAGGGGGAGGAAATAGCTAAAGCAATAGATGAAGAAAGGTGAATAAAATAGGGATGATGAGGAGGTTGGGGGTTTCTGGCGATGGAGGAGTAAGTGAGAGACCCATAGGCGAGGTCAGAGTGGTATTGGTGGGGTTTGCAGAGCAAACATAACATCCACGCAGGGTCTTTGGGCATATTCAAGGACTCTCCCTTTTTCTCCATGTACAACAGGAAGCCATTTCAGAGTCTAGAGCAGAGGCAGGCTATGACATGACTCACATCTTCAGAACAGTACTTGAGTTCTTGAGAAGAGACTACTGGGAAAGCAAGTGTAGAATCAGGAAGCCTAGTTGAGCAAACATTGCAGTAACCCAGGTGAGAAATAATAATGGCTTAAGACAGAGTGATAGCCAAGGAGTTGGTGAGAAGTGATCAAATCCAGGACATATTTTAAAGAAAGACCCAACAGAATTTTGTAATGAATTAGGTATGGGGTGGGAGATGATGCAAAGGTCTTGAATTGAACAATCAGAATGTAGTTGCCATCAGCTAAATTGGATAAGCCTATGCTCAGTTTGGAGGGCACAGATGAGGCCATCAGATTAAGGAAGATAGAGTAAGCAGGCCTGTGAAATGGTACTGTGAGGTCAAGTAACATGAGAACCAAAAATGGACCATTTAGACTAGTGATCTGAAGGTTATAAGTAAGCTCAACAGTATCATTTTTTTGGTGGAGTAGTAAAAGGAAAAGAGAACTTGGAGACAAAACATCTGCATATCTCTTCTGAAGAGCTTTACAGTGACGGAGAGCAAAGAAATGTGATGGTAGCCATTAGGAGAGAGGTGGTTAAGAGATATTCTTATTTAAGATGAGAGCAATGAGAGCATGAAAATAATAGAGAAGAGTGGACAATTTATGAACACATGTCTGAGTGGATATAAGGTGATTGACATCTAGTGCACAAGTTGAAGAACTGCTTTTGGATAGGAAGATGGAAGAAAGAGCACACTGGTAGATGGGAACATGGCAGTAGAAGCTTATAGAAATTCTCTTAGAATTGATTTAAATGGTGTAAGCTGAGAGTAAAGGTGAAAAGGGAGATTTTGAGACAAAAGCATAAGGTATTAAATAGTTTTTGAAGAGACTGGGGGCAATGGCTCATGCCTATAATTCCAACACTTTGGGAGGCTGAGATGGGAGGATCACTTGAAGCCAAGAGTTTGAGATCAGCCTGGGCAATATAGCAAGATCTTATCTCTACAAAATTAAAAGTTAAAGAAAGGTAGCTGGGCATGGTGGCATCACCTGTACTACCAGCTACTTAGGAAGCTGAGGCAGGAAAATCGCTTGAGCTTAGAAGTTCAAGGTTACAATGAACCATCCATGATCACACTGCTGCACTCCAGCCTGGGGGACAGAGTGAGATCCTGTCTCTAAAAAACATAAATGAATGAGAGATTTGTCTTAGTGCTTGGCAAACTGGTTTGAACAAAACTGAAAAAGTGTCTCCAGTTTAAGAAAATCAATCCTCAAGTTTAGAGAGTTATAAGAAGCCTAACTCTATTCTAAAATTAGAGACTGTATTATTTTTTATTTCAGTTTTATTATAGAATATATCAAAAATATAAAATGTAGAGTAACTAATATAATGAATGGTTACGCATTGATCACTCAGCTTTAGTAAGTATCAACTCAAGGCTAATTATGATTCATTATACAACTATACCCTCTTTTTTTCATTGACTATTTTAAAACAATCAATATGTATAATCTTATAACCTACATATCATTTTATTTAATCTGCAAACACTTCAAGATGTATCTCTAGATGACAGGCACTCATTCTTATAAATATGCCACTACGATACCTAAAATATAATAACAATGACTCTTTATCATTGATTAACTGCTCATTGTTCCCATTGTACCAATTTGCTTCAGCTGAAATCCAATTAAGATCACAGCTTTGCCGTTGAATGATTTTTTAATATATCTTTAATTGTATAGTTTGCCATCCATCTTATTTTTTCTTTGCAATTTGTTTCTATTATTGATTATTCATCTTAAACAATTTGTCACACTCTGAAATTTGCTGCTCACTGCATGTTCCGCGTGAGTTTCGTATCTCCTGCTCTTTCCTTTACTTTTTATAAATTGATAGGTAGATCTGGTGGTTCGATCATATTTTGGTTTATTTGAGTAATTTGTTTTCATAGGTGGTGTTGTATAACCAAATCAGGATTTGCACATCAGTGGTCTCTCATTTTGTTATTTTTTTTCAGCAATTTGTGATAATTGTCTAGATCTGTTAACTTAATAGGAGTTATAAAATCTTAACATTCTACTACTTGTTTCTCATGTATTAACTGAAATAATCACAGAGCAAAATGTAACCATAGACTAGTTTCTCATCCTGAAGTACGGCTCATTTAGGAAAAGCTGAAAAACATCTTGACTATTTATTTATTATTATATGGGAGTTTTCAAAATAATAACTTGGTTCGTTAGTATCCTCAAAGGTCACCTACCAATGTTTATTTTAATACTGTTATAAACAAATGGATGTACATAAATATGATGGATTTCAACCCATTGCATTGTTCTTAATGATTCTCAAATTTCCCCTGTGACTAGTATAAGGCAGTTCAAACTGATTGAGTCTTATTAACCTAATTTTGTACTGAATCACAATAATTTTCGAACATTGAAAGAATAATTTCTCAAAATTTTGTGCTGTTCACTTTGCAATAGCTACAAATATGGCACACTTTTAGTTTAATCAGCATAATTAACACTTTTCTATTGCTTTCTTTAGTTTAGACCAGTCATAGGCAAACTATGGCCAGTGGGCTGACCTCTTGGTTTGAAACTGCAGTTTATAGATGGCCGAATAGGAACAGCTCCAGCCTCCAGCTCCCAGTGTGAGCGACAGAGAAGACGGGTGATTTTTGCATATTCTACTGCAGTGCTGGATTCATCTCACTGGGGCATGTCATGTCAGACAGTTGGCGCTGGTCTGCGGGTGCAGCCCAACCAGTGAGAGCTGAAGCAGGGCAAGGCATCCCCTCACCTGGGAAGCACAAGGGGGAAGGGAATTCCTTTTCCTAGCCAAAGGAAATTGAGACACACAACACCTGGAAAATCAGGTAACTCCCACCCTAATACTGTGCTTTACCAAGGGTCTATAGCAAACGGCACACTAGGACATTATATCCCACACCTGGCCCAGAGGGTCCCATGCCCACGGAGCCTCCCTCATTGCCAGCACAGCAGTCTGAGATCTAACTGCAAGGTGGCAGTGAGGCTGGGGGAGGCACACCCACCATTGCTGAGGCTTAAGTAGGTAAACAAAGCCACTGGGAAGCTTGAATTGGGTGGAGCCCACCACAGCTCAAGGAGGTCAGCCTGCCTCTGTAGACTCCTCCTCTGGGGACAGGGCATAGCTAAACAAAAAGCAGCAGAAACCTCAGCAGAGGTAAATGCCCCTGTCTGACAGCTTTGAAGAGAGCAGTGGTTCTCCCAGCACAGAGGCTGAGATCTGAGAACGGACAGACTGCCTGCTCAAGTGGGTCACTGACCCCTGAGGAGCCTAACTGGGAGACATCCCCCACTAGGTGCAGAACGACACCTCACACGGTGGGGTACACCCCTGAGACGAAGCTTCCAGAGCAAGAATCAGACAGCAACACTCGCTGTTCAGCAATAGTCTATCTTCTGCAGCCTCTGCTGCTGACACCCAGGCAAACAGGGTCTGGAGTGGACCTCAAGCAAATGCCAACAGACCTACAGCTGAGGGTCCTGACAGTTAGAAGGAAAACTAACAAACAGAAAGGACACCCACACCAAAACCCCATCAGTACGTTACCATTATCAAAGACCAAAGGCAGATAAAACCACAAAGATGGGGAAAAAGCAGTGCAGAAAAGCTGGAAATTCAAAAAATCAGAGTGCATCTCCCCCTCCAAAGGAACACAGCTCATCGACAGCAACAGAACAAAGCTGGATGGAGAATGACTTTGACGAGTTGAGAGAAGAAGGCTTCAGTTGATCAAACTTCTCAGAGCTAAAGGAGGAACTACGTAACCAGCGCAAAGAAACTAAAAACCTTAAAAAAAGATTTGATGAATGGCTAACTAGAATAACCAATGTAGAGAAGTCCTTAAAAGAATTGATGGAGATGAAAACCATAACACAAGAACTACGTGACAAATGCACAAGCTTCAGTAACCAACTCGATCAACTGGAAGAAAGAGTATCAGTGATTCAAGATCAAATGAATGAAATGAAGCAAGAAGAGAAGTGTAGAGAAAAAAGAGTAAAAAGAAATGAGTAAAGCCTCCAGGAAATGTGGGAGTATGTGAAAAGACCAAATCTACGTCTGATTGGAGTGCCTGGAAGTGATGGGGAAAATGGAACCAAGTTGGAAAACACACTGCAGGATATCATCCAGGAGAACTTCCCCAACCTAGTAAGTCAGGCCAACATTCAAATTCAGGAAATACAGAGAACACCACAAAGATACTTCTCGAGAAGAGCAACTCCAAGACACATAACTGTCAGATTCACCAAAGTTGAAATGAAGGAAAAAATGTTAATGGCAACCAGAGAGAAGGGTCGGGTTATACACAAAGGGAAGTCCGTCAGACTAACAGCGGATCCCTTGGCAGAACCACATGATTATCTCAATAGATGCAGAAAAGGCCTTTAACAAAATTCAACACCCCTTCATGCTAAAAACTCTCAATAAATTCGGTATTGATGGAACGTACCTCAAAATAATAAGAGCTATTTAGGACAAACCCACAGCCGATATCATACTGAATGGGCAAAAACAGGAAACATTCCCTTTGAAAACTGGCACAAGACAGGGATGCCCTCTCTCACCACTCCTATTCAACATAGTGTTGGAAGTTCTGGCTAGGGCACTCAGGCAAGAGAAAGAAATCAAGGGTATTCAGTCAGGAAAAGAAGAAGTCAAATTATCCCTGTTTGCAGATGACATGATTGTATATTTAGAAAACCCCATTGCCTCAGCCCAAAATCTCCTTAGGCTGATAAGCAACTTCAGCAAAGTCTCAGGATCCAAAATCAATGTGCAAAAACCACAAGCATTCTTATACACCAGTAACAGACAAGCAGAGAGCCAAATCAGGAATGAACTTCCATTCACAATTGCTTCAAAGAGAATAAAATACCTAAGAATCCAACCTACAAGGGATGTAAAGGACCTCTTCAAGGAGAACTACAAACCACTGCTCAGTGAAATCAAACAGGACACAAACAAATGGAAGAACATACCATGCTCAT
>NW_012117877.1:2126256-2133772 GCF_000951035.1 Colobus angolensis palliatus | reverse complement strand
CACAATGAGATACCATCTCACACCAGTTAGAATGGTAATCATTAAAAACTCAGGAAACAACAGGTGCTGGAGAGGATGTGGAGAAATAGGAACATTTTGACACTGTTGGTGGGACTGTAAACTAGTTCAACCACTGTGGAAAACCGTGTGGTGATTCCTCAAGGATCTAGAACTAGAAATACCATTTGACCCAGCCATCCCATTACTGGGGATATACCCAAAGATTATAAGTCATGCAGCTATAAAGACTCATGTACACATAAGTTTATTGCGGCACTATTCACAATAGCAAAGACTTGGAATCAACCCAAATATCCATCAGTGACAGACTGGATTAAGAAAAATATGGCACATATACACCATAGAATACTATGCAGCCACAAAAAAGGATGAGTTTGTGTCCTTTGTAGGGACATGGATGCAGCTGGAAACCATCATTCTCAGCAAACTATCGCAAGAACAGAAAACCAAACACTGCATGTTCTCACTCCTAGGTGGGAACTGAACAATGAGAACACTTGGACACAGGAAGGGGAACATCACACACCAGGTCCTATTGTGGGGAGGGGAGAGAGGGGAGGGATAGCATTAGGAGATATACCTAATGTAAATGACGAGTTAATGGGTGCAGCACACCAACATGGCCCACGTATACATATCTAACAAACCTGCACGTTGTGCACATGTATCCTAGAACTTAAAGTATAATAAGAATTAAAAAAAAAGAAAATGCAGTTTATTGGAACAAAGTCATACCTACTTATTTATGTATTGCCTATGACTGCTTTCATTCAACAGCAATACAGTAGTTGTAATAAAGACCAACTACATAGTCATCAAGCCTTAAATGTTTACTATCTGGTCCTTTACAGTAAAAGTTTGATAACTCAATCTAGACAATCAACATAATAAATCATGCCTTTATTTACTATTTCCAGTTTCTGTCATGTGAACACATTACGCCAATTTCAAATCACTAACGTATCACTGAAGTCAGAGTTGGGAAGAAACGCACATCAACATATCATTATATACTGTTTTCAACATATAGATACAAATGACATAAATAACTACAAGAATATAGATAAAAGCAACTTTAGTGAAATAATTAAGAATGTGTGAATTTTAAAAATGTATTTTTGGTCAGGCGCAATGGCGCAAACACTTTTGGAGGCTAAGACAGGCTTGAGCCCAGAAGTTTGTGACTAGCCTGGGCAAATTGCAAAACCCTGTCTGTACTAAAAATACAAAAATTAGTTGGGTCTAATTGGTGGTGTCTGCCTATAGTCCCTACTGCCTCGGAGGCTGAGGGGGGAGGATTGCCTCAGTCTAGGAGGTCGAAGCTGCAATGAGCTGTGATTGTGCTACTGCACTTCAGCCTGTATGACAGAGGGAGACTCTGTCACAAACAACAACAACTGGGCGAGGTGGCTCAGGACTATAATCTCAGCATTTTGAAAGGTCAAGGCAGGTGGATCACCTGAGGTCAGGAGTTCGAGACCAGCCTGGCCAACATTATGAAACCCCCATCTCTACTAAAAATACAAAAAATTAGCTGGGTGTGGTGGTGGGTGCCTGTAATCCCAGTTGCTTGGGAGGCTGAGGCAGGCGACTTGCTTGAGCCTGGGAGGCAGAGGTTGCAGTGAGCCAAGCTTGCCCCACTGCACTCCAGCCTGGGCAACAGAGTGAGACTTCGTCTCAAAAAAACAAAAAACAAACAAAAACCTCAGAAAAACAAACAAAAAGAATGTATTATTTTTATTTTAAAGACCATTTACTGTTACGAGTTTCTACAATTGAATGGTTAATAAGGGCTGTGTTTAACAACCTGCTCACAATAGTGCTGATAATTTAACAATCAGTTCTTACAAGTTAATGCAAGCTGGTTCCAATGAACCACTTCTTATATTCCCACTAGTTGGAGCTTACCAGATTTTATTTTATTTTTTTTTTTGAGACTGAGTCTCACTCTCTCGCCCGGGCTGGAGTGCAGTGGGGTGCTCTCAGCTCACTGCAATCTGTGCCTCCCGGGTTCAAGCGATTCTCATGCCTCAGCCTTCCAAGTAGCTGGGATCACAGGTGCACACCACCACATCCAGCTAATTTTTGTATTTTTAGTAGAGATGGGGTTTTGCCATGTTGGCCAGGCTGGTCTTGATCTCCTGGCCTCAAGTGACCCACCTGCCTCAGCCTCCCAAAGTGCTGGGATTACAGGCATGAGCCACAGCACCCAGCCTCACTAGTTTTGATTTTGATCCCTTAGTAGAGACACACATCCATTATCCTATTGGTACTGTTGGCTGGCAAGTTAGCTATGAATTAATAGAAACACTTTAAAACCTAAATACCTTGGTATGATTAAATATTAGAACTAAATATAATCATAAAAGTGCCTCTTGTAGAAGAAAATCAATTTAGCTAAATCTAAAGAGTGTTTGGGAATTGAGAACGCTATTTGAAAGGGAGGCACTAGTAAATTTAAGACAAAAACAACATGTATTTGAGCTTCGAAATGCTGTCTTTGTCAGCTGCTTACCATATGTACTTCACCAAGTCCAATCATAAGTGACTTCCTAGGGTCAGAGTGGACACGATAGGACGTGAGTGTGTTATTCCCACCTTCGACCAAAATGACAAACCATAATGATTTATCAAATAATTTCTACCTTTAGAGGTTGGCTACAACCTCACCATCCCTCTCAACATGGAGTTCCAAGCAAGTCACTAGTGACCGATTATAATTAAACATGAGATTAAGCCCCAAAGTCATTTTTGATTTAACATTTCACAGACATATATATAATATATATATTTTTATTTTCAATATGCTTCAGTGTACTTCCAGAATAACTTTTAAAATATCTTAAGCTTTTATTTCTATAAGTAGAATAATACTCAAAGTTCCTGAATTTAAACACCAGGCAGGTATAGACTGTAAACTTAACATTTTGGAAATGCAGAGTATAATTCAAGCCTGCAAAAGGAAGTATTACTAAAATTTATCAGAGATTTGATTTATGAGGTGTTATGTTGAGTCTACCCAATTATTTTTCTGCTTGTTAAACAGCACTGAAACGAAAGAAGATTTGGGCTGATAGAATTCAGGAGCTTTTTCCCTGGCTATATTGTCAATAATATTCATCAGACAAAATGTGAGAAATCTTTCTACATTACGGCTTGTGATTCGGGAAAATCAAGGGGCAGTACCTTCATTCTGAAGTCCCAATAAATGATCTTCTTTGATCAAAAAAGTGAGCCAGACACTAAAATATTGTCACAGAAGAACTGAAGGCAGGGAGATGCTCAAATCCTCCCAAGTCTGCCATTCAGTCCACCACCTGAAAAGAAGTTATTCAAATACAAAGGAATTACCATGTGAATGGTGTTGCCGCACAATTTCTGCATATGCTGCCTTGCATTTTTATCAAGACGACAAACATAAACCAGCGTGAGAAAGCAGGTGCCTTTTTCCACCATATCTTTTGAACATCAGTATTTCCCAGCAGTTAACTGCATGTGATAATGGCCAGAGCACAGAAACGTATTGATTTGGGTCCAAACTCTTCACCCAGAAGCAGCTTTTTGTTGTATATTTTAAGCTTGGAGCTTTTGATCCAGATTCATTAGGTGGCAGATCATTTAAATAAGAAGGCAACGAGGCTGATTGAGGGGAAACTTCATAAGATGTTGAAGTCTCAAAGAATATTTCAGCTCAGAGGGATTTCTTTCTTGGAGCCAAATTCAGATCCCACCTACAGAGTCAAAGCCATTAATTATTAACCACAGTATTACCTATTAAAATTACAAGATAGCAGGTTGACAGCACATTGCAACGAGCCTTCAGATTTTGATTTCCCATCCTAATGATGATGATAAGATAGGACTGAATGGCAAATTGCTATTGCTTTCAGTTGAAAATTTGAAAGAGCTGTGCCCTGATCCTTCGCTACAGAGAACTGTTATTCATTCAGCAGCACTGCTAGCAGAAATAAACCCAGGGTCTAGTGCGGTGGCGGCGGCGATGTTAATTCACAAGACAGCAAGCAGAGAGAAGCTGCTAAATGGCACAGTGGGTTAATGACGCACTACAGTGCTTCACCATGGGAGACATATGGGTTGAATTCTGGCATTGTTCACAAGTGAAAATTGGTTTACCAATCTTAGCTTGGTCCCTGGTGGACAGTTGTCCTTGTCCTGGACCTCCTCAGATGTTGTCCTAATTTTCTACACAGGAGAGGCTCAAGTCTGCAAGAGAAGGAAAGTTACTTATGAGGGTGAAATTGGTTTAGCAGAGTTAGAAGAGGAAATGGGCCCAATATCTTCCTTGTTTTAATTCCGGTTGCTGCCAGTATCTCATTTTCACAAGCATGAAAATCCACTCAGGGCCGCAAAAGAAAGGCTATAAACAAAGCCAATTTTCTTTCTGCTAAAACTACATCCCCAAGAGCTAAGCAGGCTTAGCACTAATTTATTAAAAACAGGATACTTATTTGAAACAGGCCTTGCCCTCAGTAGAGAATCTTAGGACTACCAGCTTAAGAGCAGTATAGCTTAGTCAAAAACTTACGCATTTTAAAAAATAGTATAAGATATAAAATAATAGGATTCTATGTAACGCTTCTTATTATAATGCACATGTTCTTAACAGCAAGAGAATGTGTGGAATACTTTTTAAAATGTATTTGTGTATTTTAAAGTACTTTTTTTTAAACATTAAATAAAAGCCTTTCCTTTAACAGAAAGACATTCACTTATTTACTCTCCTATGTGAAAAAAGTCACTGGTAATAAACATTTAAAAACTGCAAATGAAATAAAATGATGAGAGACAATGTTTCATAAAAACTTTATATATAAAGAACTCAAATGAGAAATAAAAGGAAATTACAGAAGTGGATAACACTTATTTTCTAATTCAGAAACTAACAAAGGCTATGGTGACAGAGACTAAAGCATTGAGAGATTAATGAAATGAAAGATTTCAAAAAGTGGGAAGAAATACCTATGGCCTAAAAAAGGAAAGAAGATTTAATAATAAAAATAAAGACTAATATCTATAAAAGACTTTTGAAAGTGACAAAGAAAAAATAAAAATGAAAATGCTGAAATCATTAGTTCTTGTGAATTGCAGGCTATTCAGATATTTTCCATCTCTATAATCATTATTTTCTGGGATTATGTAACAGATTCTCTCATTAATTCTGCCTTCAATCAATCATTCCTTCTCATCGATCTGTTTTTTTAACTTTTTTTTTTTTTTTTTTTTTTTGAGACGGAGTCTCGCTCTGTCACCCAGGCTGGAGTGCAGTGGCCGGATCTCAGCTCACTGCTAGCTCCGCCTCCCGGGTTTACGCCATTCTCCTGCCTCAGCCTCCCAAGTAGCTGGGACTACAGGCGCCCGCCACCTCGCCCGGCTAGCTTTTTGTATTTTTTAGTAGAGACGGGGTTTCATCGTGTTAGCCAGGATGGTCTCGATCTCCTGACCTCGTGATCCACCCGTCTCGGCCTCCCAAAGTGCTGGGATTACAGGCTTGAGCCACCGCGCCCGGCCTTGTTTTTTTAACTTTTAATTGGTTTTGAGGATGGCTAATATTCATTATTAACTCTTTTCCCATTTAGGGGGGAAAAAGAAGTACAGCTCATTGCCAGTGATCATTTGACATAAACACACTCTTTGAGACTCTGACTGAGTTCAAAGCAAATCTGACTGAGTTTCATCGTAAAACTAAAATATAAAAACTGTTCTTGGAGTTATTTCTAAACAAACAGAAGAAACATCAAAATCATCGGAATCATCAGAATTGTCTAGTTTGGAAATATCGAGTTCATCAAATTCATCAAATTCAGCCAACAACTGTTTGAGAATGATGTTAATATCACACATAGGAATGCTACGTTTTCTAGAATTTGACGTTATCATCCCTCGAGAATTACTATATTTTGTAAATGGAAATACGACTACTAAAAACAGAATACTGTAAATACAATGATTTCTTTTGTTTCAAAAGTCGACACACCAGAGCGATGTGAAAATAATAATAAAAGCCAGATACGTTGTGGCAAAGTTCTCAGGGTAAATGCTGCAGCCGCAAGCACTGTCGGCAGGTATTCTTGGGGCAAAAGGGAAAGAAGTTAAAAGTACATGCTCAGTAGCCAAACACTTTGGCAGAGGAATCAAACAGAAAGTGAGAGATTTATAAACACCATATTAAAGTAAAAAAATGAGAGAAAAATTCAAATGCAAACGTATTTGTTTAAACAAACAATTTACTTATTTCACAACTCATGATCCCTAAAGATGGTAGAGGCATCCAGTCTGCAATTCCCTTTCTTTTGGAAACCAATCTCATCCTCTTTAAAAATAGTCAGCTTCATGAAGCTCAAGTCATCCCTTATTTACTTCCAACAAGACTCATTTGTTCGTGATCTGTTTGTCCTTCCATTCCCATTCCCGTTCCTATACCCACAGCTGATTTTCAAATGAGTTTTCAAAATCCTCTTCTTACATGTGTCTCGTTCTCTGTTTACATTGCTCCCCTCTCCTGGCCTGCTCAAATCTAATTTCTCTCTATTTCCTCCCTATAAAGCTTTCATTGATACTTTTGGTCCATAGCGATCTCCTCTTCCCCTAACAATAAATGACTCCCCCTCATTAGGAATTAGAAAGCAGCCAAATCCCTGACTTGGAATTTCCTATTTGATTTTATGTGACTATGAATTTTTCAGGAGTCTTTCTCTAGTTTCTCCAAACAGATTTTAAGATTAAGAAAAATAACTTGTATGCACAAAGTCATTTTTTAATAAATATAGAAGTATATATATGTGTGTGTGTATATTCCTCTTCTGACTTTACATATTTATTTTGATATTTCAAAATACCTAGCACATCGCCTTACTCAGAGGAGTAGTTTAATAAATATGTTTGAATGAATGCCCACCATAAAAAAATTGCAACTTCTTTTTCTCTGTTAACAGATTATCCTCCCCAATTCTAATCAGCTAGTTAAAACCTTCATAAAATTTAAATGGAACACAAAGCAGAATCATTTAATTCTTAGCTATTCAAGTGATAATGACAGATTTTGAAAGTAATGAGACAGCATTTGGATTTTAAAATACTCCATTTAATACTTTTAAAATTATGACATGATTCAAGTGCAATTTTGGATTATTTTAAAACAAATTGTGACAAATTTGGAATTATTCAAAACCCTTTAAGAACTTTCCTACATAGAGCATTAGATAAGGGCAGTTTTTATTTAATTTTAGGGAAAGTAGCAGGTTCAATGAGAAATATTTATGTATAAAAGAACTTGGACTGCCAAGTTGGACTAAGTATATCTAAAATTTAAATTACTACATTGAGACTTCAAGAACCTGTAGCTCGATGTCAATGGGACTTTGGACCACGTGTTTTCTTCTGGTACAAATGATTTTGAATAGAAAGTACGGAGGCCAGGCACAGTGGCTCACGCCTATAACCCCAGCACTTTGGGAGGCCGAGGCAGGTAGATGAC
>NW_012117877.1:2036492-2125921 GCF_000951035.1 Colobus angolensis palliatus | reverse complement strand
AAAAAAAAAAAAAAAAAAAAAGTCTCTAAAATCACCTTCACAGGGGTAACAAGAATTCTAGGCAAAAATATAGTTATAATTAAGCATTAACCAGGCTGTACTCTGACCCACTTTTTGGTAATCAAAAGTCACATAGCCCTAGATACTGACCGTTTGCATCCCAACTATTCTTATAAATAGCATTCCTGATTATAGAATCATAAGGTTTTTAAGAATTGCTTAAGCAGATTCTGAATTTCAGAGAAAGAGCTGACACCAACCAGTTTGAAGACCCTCACAGAAGAACCGAATCGGTATTGAAAATGTAGTTTCTTCATCTCACTTTCCCAAGACTTCACCCTGCACTTTTCAACCATTCAACAATCTCCACACTTTAGTCCATTCCAAAACCCTTAAAATCCCTAGCCCCAGACTCCTTGGGGAGATGAATAGGAGGTTTCCTCCCATGTCCTCGTTCAGCAGCCCTACGATTAAACATCTTTCTCTGCTGCCACCCAGTGTCTCAGCGTATTGACTTGCCCTGCACATAGGGCAATGAACCTATTATGGTTATACAACCATAAATAGAGCAATTACCAATAGAAAGGTAATTTTGCTGTAATAAAAGAATAGCACAAATAGCAGAAGGAAGAAACTCAAGGGGAAAATTTGTAACCACTAGCAGCATAACATGTTCTGGGAGATGTATCCACAAGGACAGCACTATAGCTGGGGACAGTGGACAACAGATGAAGCCAAAGGGAACACAGAATTCTGTCTGTGGACCAGCACCTGATCTGGATGGATTTCTTCATTCAAGAATCTATTGTCATTTAAAAAACAACAACAACAACAACAAACACAGCAGTAACAACTACAAGGCAGGCTATAAAATCTCTGCAATATAGAAAAAAAATATTATCTGAAACGATTTTCTAGAGCCAAAGTTACTAACCAGCGTACTGTGGCATACCTAAAGGCTGAAGATAGGCCACAGATGACTGAAATTTAATCTTCTCAGCTCTCAAAGTAACCAGAGAGAACTTGGGGCAGCTGGAACCCGTGCAGCAGTCCAATCAGTTTGCCCTGGGACATCATCAAATGTTACCCTTTTTCTACATGTGTAAAGAATGGTGCCAAAAAAAACAGTTTAAAAAATTATTTATCGTTCTCATTAGTATCCCAGTTGACATGACTTCTATAAAAAAGAAGCAGGAAGTTGATAAGTTTTGAATATCTGCATTTGTTTATATTATTCTAAATGCAAACATAAGGTTTCTGGATCAAGGCAGATTGTAACCATAATAGTAGCTATATCCGTTACCTACACTTCAATTTCTTTCCCCCCTCTGGAAAGAAGAGCCACGTGGATAGGCTGGCATGTATGTGTGTCATATAACAAGAGAAGAGCCCTATAATTAGGAATCTGGGAGTTAATATCCATGCTGTCCAACTGACATCCTTAGCGTGAGAAGAGGAAATAATCTCTCCAACGTAAACAAATTATTGGGTAGAGAAGGGGAAGATTCCTAGGTTCTTACCTTTGGCATACAAATAAATGTCTCTAGGTGTTCTATAAGAATAAAATACAAATTTCTGACCTGTCATATGAGTATTTGCACGATCTTAACTACACCTATGTCTCCAGCTTTATATCCTGACCCTGTCTTGATTAAACCCTGCAATTCAACCACAGTGAACTTATTTTACACTGCAGTATGCCATAATTTGTGCTTTCAGGTTTATATCTCCTGGAAATTATGCAAGGATCCTGGTTTCATGCCCCTTGGAATATAAATATACAAACATGTTCAAACAGACAAGGATGTCATCAGGTAAAATTTGAAAGGCTGAAATAAGACTTCCATATACACATGAAAACAGAATTTTTCTGCATTAGAAAATCTAAAATAGAAAAAGAAATTCGATCCTAGTCATAAATTGGCATATGCACAAAATTAAATTATGACGGCAAACACGAAATCTCATAGGCATAAGGGACAAAACAAAGGTTACAACAAGTTAGCCATTGCTACAGCCAGTGTTTTCAGAGTGGTTACAATGTTTCAGAAAGACTTTTGATATGAAGTACCCGATGTTTGCCTTCAGGAACTTATTCAGATGTGGGATTTAGACAGAAAATGACAAGACAGTAAATTCTAGGAGAGGGAAAATTAAACAGGGGCAGCAGTCTCAGTAAGGGGTTGGAAAATGGTCTGAGATGGCTGATTCTGGAATGATGAGTCAGTATAAAGACCAGGAAAGAATGTTCCAGAAGGTGATGGAAACAGGGGTGTATGATTTGATGGGAGGGGTTACACAAATGAAGGCAGAACACTATGGATAAAACAAATTATGGCATACTGCAGTGTAAAATAAGTTCACTGTGGTTGAATTGCAGGGTTTAATCAAGACAGGGTCAGGATATAAAGCTGGAGATATATGTGCAGTTAAGATCGTGCAAATGCTTCTATGACAGGTGAGAAATTTGTATTTTATCCTTATAGAAAGAATTGCTTTTGAAGGATTTGAAGCAGAAGAGTGATCTGTGAGAAATTTTCATTGTAGTCCTTTAGGGTTCAAATCCTCTGTCTACCATTTGACCTTGGGCCTAATAGATATTCCCTCCATGTCTCAGTTTCGTTATCTGTAGAATAGAGATAATAACAATACTTAAACAATAAAGTTGTTGTAAGGATTAAAGGAGAATTATTTGGCAAGTACATGACACATAGTAAATTTTCTACAAATAGCTATTATTATTAAGGGATTTTAAACAGAAGAATAATACGATTAGAATTTAGGGAAGTCTTTCTGGCTGCATTGTGGAGGCAGATTCAAAGGTGTAAAACTGCATGAAGACAGAACAGTTAAGAAGCTGTTACACAAGAATCCAGAAAAGAGAAGAAGATCCTTTGAGACAGAGTATTGGCAAGGCACACAGAAATAGACACATACAAGCTATACTTAGAAGGAAGAAGCCATAGACAGAATGATTAAATGAATATAAGGATTGAGTTATTGCACCCTGTACTTTAGAGCGTTGAGAATTGTAATTCAATAATTAAACACTTGATGATGATTTTGATTGTTTCCAATTAACTGATTGATTGGCTTTGTCTTTCCCTATCAGAACCATTAGGTGTCTTTTTTTTTTTTTTTTTGGCAGGGTCTTGTCTGTCACCCAGACTGGACTACAGTGGCACTGTAACTCACTGCAGCCTTGAACTCCTGGGCTCCAGTGATCCCCCCCATCTCAGCCTCCCAAGTAGCTGGGATTACAGGAGCACACCACCACTCTTAGCTAATTTTTTAAAAATTACTTTTATAGACTTGCTATCATGCTCAGACTGGTCTCAAATTCCTGGCCTCTAGCAATATGTCCACCTCAGCCTCCCAAAAGACTGGAATTACTGGTGTGCACCACTGTGCCCAGCATTTTCATCATCATATTCTAGTGCGTAAAAAACAATAAAAAAACAATAGACATGTTTTAATATGTTGAGTATTTTGTTTGTGTGGTAAGATGATTAGTTTGGCTCTGGGAATATAAATGTGAGTGTGATTTTGTAGTGCAAGATAGCAGTCTGTACAAGGGTTGTATATGAAAATTTTAGCTGTTGGAGTAAGTGTGGTTATCAAGGAGATAATATGCAGTGAGAAGACAGTGGGTTGGGCATAGAACCCTGAAGAACATGGGCAGGTAAAGGAAGAAAAGCCTTGAAAGGATTCTAAGAAAGAATGTCTGAAAATTGGAAGAAAGACATGGAATTTGTGTGTCAACAAAAGTGGAAAATGGTGTTTTAAAAGCAACAGCAATACAAAACAGGCTTTTAAGCAATTAAACAGTAGGAAATGTTAAGAGGTCAAGTATAATAAATAGCAAGATATTGGCTAGTGAAGTTTACATACATTATAGGATGAGGAATATAAAATGAGATTCAAGTAGTGACAATAAAATTTAACTTTTTAGAGGTTACTAAGTTACAAAAAAAAAAAAAAAAAAAACAGGCAGAAATAGGTAAGTAATCAGAAAGAGAAATCATGTTGTGCAGATAAGTGTGAAACTCCCTAAATGTTGACAGGATAATTAGTAGAGTAAAAATCCGGAAAAGGTCAGGATTGGAGCTGGCTATGGAGAAATGATCACTGGGCAGGAGGAGGAATCCTTCTTCCACCATAAGAAAAAGAGGAAAGGATGGGCCAGGTATGTTTTCAGGTTCAGGGACAGAAATATAAGACTTATTTTCACCATGCATCAGAAGGGGGGCCAAGAGGGACACATGGGAATCCTAAAGAATGTGGATAACTATTAAAATAGATATTATAGAGAATGGAGGACTGAAACAGTAACAAAGAAAGATTGCTAGGTGGTAATGAAATTGGAAACCATTGTGTCATTTCCCTAAGCATTGCTTAAAAACCCAGGAATAGGAATAAAGAAGATAGACTGTAGGGCTGTTCGGGATTGGTATGCCTCCAGGCTACTGTGACAGGTGGACAATGCATAAATCAGTAAGAGGACATTGTAAGGGAAAAATAAAAATCAAAAAACAAGAGTTAAT
This sequence comes from Colobus angolensis palliatus, assembly GCF_000951035.1. Classification (NCBI taxonomy): domain Eukaryota; kingdom Metazoa; phylum Chordata; class Mammalia; order Primates; family Cercopithecidae; genus Colobus; species Colobus angolensis. The sequence goes on along the minus strand of NW_012117877.1, from coordinate 2,121,377 downwards.
GTTGCAGGTTTTCATAAGGAGCAATTTTGTCCCCTAAACCCCAGAGGATATTTGACAATGTCTGGAGACCTTTTTGGTTGTCACAACTTGGGAGGGAGGTACTAATGGAATCTAGGGGGTAAAGGTCAGGAATGCTTCTAAACATCTTATACTACAGAGAACAACCCCTCACAAAAAAAGAATTTTTCTGGGTTAAAAAAATCTAAATTGGTTTGGGAATCGAGGAGAGGTAGAAGGGAGCTTACAGGGAGAAATGAGAGAATCGAAGTACAGAATGCCTTGTGTAGTAAAGGGCATAATTATATCAAGTGGAGAGAGGGAGGGAGAGAGGGGAAAGGAGAGAGGGAGAGAGAAAGACAGTGAGAGAGGGGATGTGAATGAGAGGGAGAGGAGAAGGTCATGGTCTGAGAGTGGTTTATCATTGTTAGTGTTTCATTACATAACATTTCAGAGTTGGAGTAGTCTGGAATGACAACAAATGTGTGCCCATAGAAATGAATGGCTGAAGCAGAGTGCAGGTGAAAATCACTAGAGATGAGTAATTCAAGGATAGTTTACGTCACTCAGAATGATGGCTAGGCTAGGGAGAGTGAGAAGGATATCAGTATGAGTGATAAAATCTTTAGTGAATAAGGTCTTGGAGGAAAGATTGTGACGCAGCAAAACTATTTTTATGTATAGAGTCAACATAAATGATACACAGTTCATCTATAGAAAAAAAGAATGTAAAGGAAATTGTAAAATATACTTAAAATATTGTCTAAAGGAGAAGAAAAATAGTGATTTTTCACTGGGTGGCATTTTTCTATACTTTCTGAAAGAAACATTTGTCTATGATAAGAATAAAAATTAGTAAACATGAGAATAAAATACTTTTAAAAGGAAAGAAACAGTGAAATGTTGGTGTGTAGTTCCCTCACAGCCCATCAGCTGAAATCTGAATAGTTGCTGCATTTAAAATTATTATTTTGGATCCAGTCATTACCTCATTTTACCCTAAAATAAACAATGTATGTTTTGCTCTAAAATAAAAAAGGAAGTATAAAGAGGTTCTGCAAGTAGCTTATCAGAACTGATATCATAAATAACTTCCAATCTAAAAAGATGAGAATGTAGAAAACAAAATAAGACAGGATTCTGAGAAGAGTGCCATATTATCAGAAAAGTCCAACATGCTATAAAATTATATTTAATCACCCACCAAATATAAAACTAAGATTTTAATGAAACATGATTATCAGGGGGAAAGGGCATTGCATCACTAGCACAAAATTTACTGTTGAGATATAAAATCTTATGAGGAATGTATTGTACTTGTGTGGTAGAGTTATATATGTGTAACTATTTGCATCTATTTTCCTGCTGTGGAATTCTAATGATCAATCCCATAGTCTTGAATAAGTAGCTTAAGATAAAGCCCTCCACTAATGTCATTCATTTTAACTATATTTGCCATTCGCTGCTTTCTCCAAAACCCATCTAGGGTAAGGACAATGACTATGTGGCTCAAAAATTAGATGAAAATTTTCTAATTATAATTATCCACATAACATTGGCTCTTGTCAATAAGTCAGAAGACTGGAGGATATATGTTCTCTGCCCTCTCTTCATTTCAACATAAATTCATCTATTCTTTGCACTACAGATTAGAAGATGCAGAGTGAAGATTCAAGAACATGCCAATTTGAGTCCTTCGTAATGCCCAGAAGCATCTAGTGATGTTAATTATCTAATAGAAAAATTACTTATCTCATGTTAAGATGATTTGGGGAATGATGCTACGGCACCCCACAGGATTTTGCAGTAGTTAGCTTACGTGGCCTTGGTCTACAGTTTTCTGCATAGTGGTAATAATCAACAAAGGTATGTTCCATAATACTTTCTTTTTATCTAAACACGTTCCCCAAATTGTCAATTCCCCAAACTGTGGCCACATTCTCGTAGGCCCTGCTGTGAGCAGGGAGTGTGGTTCCTTCACAGAAAAGTTTCCACTCACTCCTGAAAAGTGGAACATGAAAGGTATTTGGTAAGATATTTTGGATATGATGTCAAAAGTACACCTACCATTAGACTAACCCAGCTAAAGGAAGATGTTGACTAAATCATTGAGATATTCTCCAAGGAACTGGAGCTTATACATATCCAGTCATTGCCTCATTTTACCCTAAAACAAACAATGTATGTTTTGCTCTAAAATCAAAAAGGAAATATAAAGAGGTTCTGCAACTATCCATACAAGATTATCTTGAATCAGTTATAATATGAACAGGGATTAAAGGAATTTGTGAAAACTGTTGTGGAGAATATGATCAATAGGTGAATAAATACAGTTGCTATGTATCTAAATTGTTGAAAGCAGATAGTATCTTCAGTGATTGAAAGATGATTCTTTGATTTTTTTTTTTTTTTAAATGTAGTCCCTGACTACAAATTCCTTAAACTCACGGGAGGTAAATAAACCCCAACACGACACCAAAATCGTATTTAGTGCTTAGAATCTATCTACTCCTTACTACTTCTGAGAGGAAAATGTGTTTGCCAAACTTGATCTGGACCAGGCTTATCAATAGGAGAGTGCCCATAACAACACTAAAGAACCCCAGATAATCATCATTCATCATAAGACATTTGTTTCTTAGACACCTTATTTTCCACTGCTAAAAGTAGTTACCAGATATAATTTTAGATATATCATTAGTGCAATCAAAAGTTAATACATTTCTTAGAATTTATTTTACATCCAAAAAAATAAATCCACTTGTGAGCAACCACTCTAAAAAGCATCACACTGAATTTTAGATATTATTATTTGTGACAATAAATCTAAATTTCCCTTTCTTTTAAGAAGTTTATAAGATGTACATCTTCTAATTTATAACCCTTATGAAGGCCGGGATGAAAAGACAGTGCTATGGTCTGATAATGTTCTGAAACCAGTAATTGCAACTTCCTAGATTTGCCAAATATCTCAGCAGTTAAACATTCTAAAAAATAAGAGTCTAGTTCTGCCCTCTAAACATACTATCTAGAGTTAATGGAATAACTTCAAATCAAATAAAATATTTCTAATTCAAACTTAATCTGCCTCATCTTCTGTGTGTTTATGTGTCACATACAAATTTTTATCTCTTAAGGCAATCATTGCAAACCAAATTTTTGTGTCAAATTTTTGTCTCTTAATGCAATCATTGCAAACCAAAATATTTAGTTAGCTAATAACTAAAGAGTTACATACAATGCTAGAGTGTGGAGAGGTGATACGATATCTTCAGTCTCATAGATGGTGAAGAGGCCCTTCAGGGTGATGTGACAACCACAGAACATTTAGATGCACTTTTTATGAAGCCAACTGGGTATGAGTATTCAATAATATCTCAGGGGATTTATCTGAATGACAATATGATAATTACAATAGCTCTTTAATGTCCGACACAACTGGCAATATGGGATCACTTGCTATCCTTACGCTTACTAAAATTACATAAACACGTACTTTATAAGTGGTACATATAATTGCTGACTAAGGCTATATTAGCTAAGGAAGGAAGGGATTTTAATCCATATCAAGGCAGTTTAGATTTACATTTTTTAGTTCATGTGGTTTTTCTTTTTGCCATAAGCAAATGTACTAGCAAAAATTATTTTGTTGAAATAAATAATTCATTTAGAAGTCTTCTTCATCCCTTTCTTTGTAATGCTACATGAATTTATACATATGCTTTTTTGTGCAAAATTTTAAAATAATGTGTATATAAATTATATAAGTGAAAGTTATTCTGCACTAATTAATGGGATGTTATTTCCTATAAAAAGAAGACTAAAAATTAAATATTAAAATTATGAGAATAAGGTTCCATATAGCTCAAAGCAACATTAGTATCAATTATAATTGAGTACGACTAGACAGAGTCACATTAGTATCAATGATAATTGAGTATGACTAGACAGAGTCAAGACACTAAATTCTGAACTAGAGTGTGTCTGGTCACCTTTGTATTTTTTATCCTTTGCACTTTACTAGATATATAGTTAGTGCATAATAAATGCTTATTAGAACAAGTTATTTATGGACACTTAAGGTCAAGCTATGAGATGAGTACATGAAAAAAACTGAGCCAATTGCCTTATTATCGTACATTGTATTTTAATAATAGACGTATTTTTGAAGAACTCTAGATAATTGTAGGCAATGATTTATTGGGAACATTCTTTCCTCTAAGAGTTAATCAAATGAAAAGCTAGTGTCAGTCTGTAGTATAGACATGATCCTAGAATGAAGGAAAGGTATAGAATGAGAGTGAATAGCTTGCAAAATTGGTGCTTATGAAAGTTCCCACAAATATTCTGAGACAATGACACTTTAAATTGTAGGAAATTAAGACCTCAGAAATTTCTTTTCATCTCTGCTTCAGAGAGGGAATAATACATCAGGACTCTAATACCTCAGGATTTCAAAATTTATCTTTCTATTATAATAGGGAAGACAATAAACTTAAAGTACATACACTTATGATTGCCCATGATCCAACTTTAAAAAAGAATAAACTATGGTATGAAGTAATTTAAGCATATTGCTTGCATTGGCTACATAAAATATCAGAAACAGGGTGTTACTTTAAATTATAGCTCCTCCATTAATTTTAATACAAAAAGTTGAGATAATTGTTAAAAGAATTGCCAAAGGGCATAAAGTGTTTTCATCCAATTTTAGGCTTACCCTGATAATCAAAAGGGATTCTTTAGATGAAATGACATGTTAGACCTTCAAAAATCAGTCTAATTTCCATGTATTTGTGAATTTTCTAAAATTCCTCCTGGTATTGATTTATAGCTTCATATCATTGTGCTCAGAAAGTATTCGTAACATAACTTCAACCTTCTTAAATTTGCTGAGGCCTCTTTTGTGCCCTAACATGTGATCTATCCTAGAATTAAGAAACAATTCCATTTACAATAGCTATGAAACATGAAATGCCTGGGAATAAATTTAACCAAGGAAATGGAAGGCCTGTACACTGGAAGCTATAAAGTATTGATGAAAGAAATTGAAGGAGACACAAATAAATGTCCTGTGTTCATGGATCAGAAGAATTAATATTGTTAAAATGTCCATACTACTGAAAACAATATACAGATTCAATGTAACCTCTATCAAAATTCCAAAGTCATTTTTCATAAAAATAGAATAAACTATTTTATATTTCACATGGAGCCACAAAAAAACCCAAATAGCAATAGAAATCATGAACAAAAAGAGCAAAGCTAGAGATGTCACACTACCTGATTTCAAACTATACTGTAGAGCTATAGTAATGAAAACAGCATGATACTGGCAAATAGACACATTGACCAATAAAACAGAATAGAGAGTCCAGAAATGAACCCATGCATGTTTGGTCAATGTATTTGCAACAACAGAGTCAAGAATACATGAGTCTCTTCAATAAATAGCATTGGGAAAGCTGAATATTCATATGCAGAAGAATGAAATTGGACCGTTATCACACAACATATTAACAAGTCAGCTTAAAATGGACTAAAGACTTACATGTATGACCAGAAACTATAGAACCATTTGAAGTAAACATAGGAGAAAAACTATACCACATTGGTCTAGGTAATTAATTTTTGGATCTGATCCCACAAATGCAAGCAACAAAAGCAAAAATAGATGAAACTACATCAAACTAAAAAGATTCTGTACAGCAAAGGAAACAACAGTGTGTAGAGACAATCTACAGACTGGGAGAAAATTTTTGCAAGCCATACGTTCACTAAGGGGTCAATATCCAAAATATACAAAAAACTCAAACAACCCAATAGCAAGAAAACAAAACAAAAAAACCTCAATTAAAAAAATGGGTAGGAGACAAGATTAGAAATTTCTCAGGAAATACATACAAATGGACAACGTATATGAAAAATGCTCAACATTGCTAGTCATAAGGGAAATACAGCTTAGATACACAATTAGATATCATACCTGTCAGAATAGTTATTATCAAAAAGATGAAAAATAACACGTTGGCAAGGACTTGGAGGAATGGGAACTCTGTACACTGTTGATGGGAATGTAAATTAGTACAGCGATTATGGAAAACTATATGGAGGTTTCTCAAAAAACTAAAAATAGAATTACTATATGACCCAGCAATCCCACTTCTAGGTATTTACCAAAAGGGTTTGAAATTAGTTCGTCCAAGAGATGTAAGCTCTCCTATGTTCATTGAAGCACTATTCACAGTAGCCAAATTGTGGAATCAACCTGTGTCCCTGAACCAATAAAGAAAGGAAGAAAATGTGGTACATATATATATATGAGGGACTACTAACCAGCCTTTAAAAAGAAGGAAATTCTCTTAATTGCCACAACATGGATGGAATTGGAGAACTTTAAGTGAAATCAGCCAGTTGTAGAAAAACAAATATATCATATGTTCTCATTTATATGTGACATTTAAAACAATCAAACTCATAGGAGCAGAGTGTAGAATGTTGGTTGCTGAGGTTGGAGGTGGAAGGAAGAAAGAGATGATGGTCAAAGTGTACGAAGTCTTAGTTAGACAAGAAATATTTTTTTAGTTCAATTTCACAGTATAATGAATATAATTAATGAGTATTATAAATTTCAAAATCACTGAGATTAAATTTCAGATGTTCTCACCACAAAAAATGTTAAGTAGGTGAGATGATGAATATGTTAACTGGATTTATTTAATTATTTCATATTGTATTCATAAATCATAACATCACTCGGTACCCTGTAAATGTATGATTATACATTGTCAATTTCTAATAAAAAGAGAAAAAAACAAAAATTAGTCTAAAAGGTAGTTAAGAATAAAGATGCACTCACATACAGGCATGGTTTCCCTACTCTTCTGAACCTCCCTCTTCTGATTATTCTCTTTGTAGAAAGACTTACACTTCTATATATCAGTGGAATTTCCGATGCATTTATTTACCACCACAGACCATAATTTTCTGATGCTTTTGCAAATAAAATGCCACAAATTATTTCTATTGGCTGAACCTCTTTGTTATTCCTTCTGAAAAGTTTTGAAGAAAGCGTCATTTCATCTGAAGACAGAAAAAGAAACATAACATTGAACCTAATTCAACCATGATAGTTGTTTCTAAGGCAGAATTAAAATAGCATAATTTCGGCAATTTTCTTTTTTACACGAATACCATAGTTCATTATTTTATACATTGAGGCACTTTAGAAATACTCATATGCTTTTAATCTATCACTTACTAGTTGGTAATTACTACTTCATCTTCGGTCTTTATGCGCTTAAGTATTTTAACTCATAAAATAACATTGTTCTTATAATTGTGCAAAAACCACAGGAAAAGAAAAATTCCCTGTCTTTATCGGGCCCACTTGTGAACATTTTTATGTTCATTATGCTTATTATACTGTAACATGTTTTAAAATTAAGATGGATTTGCATGCTCTCTTTGGAAAAAAGAAAAAAAATCAAGAAATCGTTCTCACTGGGCTAAATAGGGAAAGTACATTTAAAGGGGTTTCAAGAAAATTGAGGTCACTGCCTAGCTTGCAAAATGAAGTTTAAAAAGTGTGCAGTCATAGAAAAAGATGAGTTCATGTCCTTAGTACGGACATGGTTGAAGCTGAAACCATCATTCAGAGCAAACTATCACAAGGACAGAAAACCAAACACTGCACGTTCTCACTCATAGGTGGGAATTGAACAATGAGAACACCTGGACACAGGGCAGGGAACATCACACACCACATGGGGCCTGTCATGGGGTGGGGGGCTGGGGGAGGGATAGCGTTAGGAAAAATACCTAATGTAAATGACAAGTTGATGGGTGCAGCAAACCAACATGGCACATGTATACCTACGTAACAAACCTGCACGTTGTGCACATCTACCCTAGAACTTAAAGTATAATAAATAAATAAATATAAATAAATAAATAAAATAAAATAAAATGTGTGTGAACTAAAGGTTGGTACTACCTAGGGTCCATACCCAGGTGGCGTGGAGTGGTCCTGTATTATGCTTGCTATGTGAGAAAAATTAAGGGACCAAAAAATATATACATATACTTATGAGGAGCCTTTATAAACTAAGCCAGTGGGCAGTTCAAAAAAAGTTCATGGAAGGGAAAAGAAAGCCCAAGAAACAGAAGGCAGTATCTAGTGAAATCGGTATCTATGTGTAAAAAAAAAAAAAAAAAAAAAATGACATTAAAGAATACTGAATGATGAAAATCTTGAAGCAGAACATCAGAAACAGTTCTTTCAAAAGCAAGCTGGTTATCTGCAAAAGTGGAGTCTTTATAAGGAACGTCTAATGAATACTGATTTTCTGCAAAGGCCTTCTTTTCAATGGGTCACTTACATACTTTCCTGTAGACCAGGAGCATAGTTTAAAAAGGGCCAAAGCCCCCTTAAAAAAATCTCATAGATTGAATACATCTTAATTCTATGTTAAGATTATAGCGTCAGAATTGTTGAGAAGGACAAATTTAATCCATATTATTAACTAATTTTTAATATACTTTTTAAGAAGACTATATTTATTTTTAGTACTATGGAATTTTGCCTCAAAAGCTTGAAAATTTAAACATCCATCCATGTAACAGTCAACAATGTTTGTTGATTTCTTCCCTGATGGACATTGAGTTAAGGCCTAGAAAATGTAAGAAAAAAATTGACATGATCATGTTTTCAGTTATCTTACTGACCATAGACAAAAATAGACAGTTAACAAACAATAACACAGGTAACTTATTATAAGTATAATCGATGAAAAAATCACAGTCTACTTCATCTAACTTAAAATTGTGAGTGTGCTGCACATTATTTAGGGCTATAAGCCCATTTCCTGTATTTTGAACTTTTTAACAAAATAATCTCTTTAATAAATCCTGTGATTCCAAATAATGATATTATTAGATAGGTGCACCATCCTTTATTTCTGAAGAGGCTGTGTTTCAAAAGTAAATACTTTGAAGTTTGAGAAACATTAAAAATCAGGGAAAAAATCATAAGAGAATATCTTTGACTTTTTGTTTCCCCCAACAACAAAAAAAGAATCATACTATTAATATATTTCAAGGGAGTAACAGCACCGAAAAGTATATGTTGGCGCTTTTTCACTTACAGTAAGTTTATAGAATATAGTCTTTACTTTTTGTGGTTTTTCTATCCTTCTTTGAAATGAAATGTAGAAAGGTCCAACAATAATCAGGCAGTTTGCCACTGAGCCTGTAGCATTTCAAGAATCACAAAGGAAAAATGAATCACTCCTATATACCCTCAAACCACAGTTTCATATCTACCAATAATTTTTACAGCACTTGGGATTTGTTAATAGCTCATTGAAATCATTTCAGCATTCAAACCTCCCATTTTCAATTGTTGATACTTCGTTATTCCAAAATGGCCAGTTAGTCCAGCCAAATCTTGATTCACATCCTACCACAAAAGATATCTATTTCCACTCACTTTCGCTGGTTTGCATTATTCTTAGTGACTGACTATTGCATTAACAGGTCCAATTTTCATTTTTACTTGCTTTGATTAAGTCAATACAGATACTTAGCTAAGGTGGTGGACTTGGCAAAAGAGCACCTCCCTTGTAGAATCTGGACAACATGAGAAGATTTAAAGAATGTGTTAAATTATATACAAAACCATGAAAAGCCGTGGTTGTTCATCGTCTGAGATTCATATCGATAGGAAAATTGAGACAAAATCAGTAGGGCTGCATTTCAAACTAAATGATATCAAGCCATGCCAATGTCTGGCATCAGCGTGAAATTTCTTAAATACAACCACATGATTTCAGTTTTAAACAAGGTCTATCACTTTAATGATCCAAATGAAACCTTGGATTCAAATTCCACAGGGCAATTTAGTGAAAGCACTACAGTATTTTTTTGGTCTAAAACCAAGAATTAGGAAGCAATTAATGATGATCAAGTGTGGGTGCTATTAAACCCTTATATTTCAATTATATTTCAAAATAGTGTGTTTTTAAAATTAGGTTGTCATAGGGAGTCCTCAGTAAAACTGGAAAGCTCTGAAAACCAAATTAGTTTGAGTCTTATCCTTCTAATATAGAAAAAAGGAAAACAAATATATACGTAGATACACGAAATTGGTATTATTATTGTACACAGCATCTGGGCCATACATCATATATGTCATCTTCAATAGCAATAGTATCTTGGAGTTCTATGGTGATGTGCCTCCAGATAGCCAAAAATTCCCCTTTATATTAAAGAGTAAAGTATTACTAATAGTAGCAATCATGTTTATAGATGAAGATTTTAATGCACAAAAATACATAATTTACTCAAGGTCACAAGTTCATCAACATTAAATTCAGGTAAGAATCTTAGATTGCTGTTTATAATCAAATGTCCTATTCATTTGATTAAGAGCTCTTAACCTGGAGCCAAGAGTTTGAGGGACCTTTCAACATACTGAAATTAGATGCAAAATGACATATATGTATGTTTTTCTCCCCTTGTGAAGAGGATCAGATTATCAAAAAGAGTCATGACACAAGATAAATTAAATATTACCTTATTTGACTAACCCATGTATGTACTAGATTTCTATTTAAAAAGATTATATTCATTTCCATAATAAATTTAAAGTTCAGCCAATGTTTTCAAATGGTATGCTACTAGTCGGATTAAATTAATGCAGCTTGTAAATAACTTTGCAGGAAACAAGTTAGATGATGAGGAACTTAAATTCTTAACTTCCACATGCCTTGACATTTAGTCTTATTGCATCACAGAATTCACATAGCAAAAGCAGTTAAATGTATTTGGATTATCATTCCTGATTTATAACTTTCGGTAAATAATGAAAACATGTTTTATATGAAAATTGTTCAAAACAGGAGGCAATATTTTTCCCCACATATGTGTAACATCAAATCAGCTGTTTCTTACTCATGAAAATATAACCCAATTTTCTTTCTTTTCTATTTTACCTTTTTGGAAATTTAAACACACACACACACACACAAATACTCTAATTCAGAACATAACATAATATTAAATATATTTTATCTAATTTTCAGAGTAGAAATGCCATACTCTATATTTGCATTTATTTTAATGCTAAAAAATAAAAGTTAAAAGCAATTTAAATACTGATTTTCATGTGCACTTACAGGTAATTTGGATTTGGCTCTAAGTTGAGTACATTTACCATTGCTCCATTAGAAGTAAAACAGTGCAGCCTTTATATGAAATCTTCATATCTCCTCATATGGGGTTGTATCAATACAAAACATTCAAACTGAGTGTTTGGACTGAGTCATTCAAGCGACTCAATAAAACAATCTGTTTGATAATCTTTACATAGACTTTACAGAAAATTTTGGATTCATCTTGAATATTATTAAAAGCCATGCCATGACATGTGGAGAAATAGGAACACTTTTACACTGTTAGTGGGACTGTAAAGTAGTTCATCCACTGTGGAAAACAGTGTGGCGATTCCTCAAGGATCTAGAACTAGAAATACCATTTGACCCAGCCATCCCATTACTGGGGATATACCCAAAGGATTATAAATCATGCTGCTATAAAGACACATGCACACATATGTTTATTGCAGCACTATTCACAATAGCAAAGACTTGGAATCAACCCAAATGTCCATCAGTGACAGACTGGATTAAGAAAATGTGGCACATAAACATCATGGAATACTATGCAGTCATAAAAAAGGATGAGTTTGTGTCCTTTGTAGGGACATGGATGCAGCTGGAAACCATCATTCTCAGCAAACTATCACAAGAACAGAAAACCAAACACTACATGTTCTCACTCATAGGTGGAAATTGAACAATGAGATCACTTGGACACGGGAAGGGGAACATCACACACTGGGGCCTATTGCGGGGAGAGGGGAGGGATAGCATTAGGAGATATACCTAATGTAAATGACGAGTTAATGGGTGCAGCACACCAACATGGCCCATGTATACGTATGTAACAAACCTGCACGTTGTGCGCATGTACCCTAGAACTTAAAGTATAACAACAATAATAATAATAATAATAATAAATGCCCTATTTCAATCGCTGAAATATGTTACTGCCTGAACAACATGTGAGCCAATGTTTCTTGACTATGAAATCAGTGGTTGAACCATAGACATCAATAGATAGAATAATGATTGCTAATGTTTATGGTCAATCTCAGGAGTAGGGGAGAAACAAAAACAGCAGCTAGAAATCATAGGTTTTCCTATTCTTTGACCAAGGGATGCCTCACACAAAACAAGGAATAAGGGAAACCAGAATGGAGGCATAGAAACCATTTACTGGTGAAGCTGACTACAAACAGGCTACAGAAATGGAAGACAGACTTCATTGGTGCATTTTTGACAGCTGGACTTTCTCTGTTACATTGTTTTTTTGTTTGTTTGTTTGTTTGTTTTTGACAGAGTCTCACTCTGTCACCAGGCTGGAGTGCAGCGGCATGATCTCGGCTCACTGTAACCTCTGCCTCCTGGGTTCAAGTGATTCTCCTGCCTCAGCCTCCTGAGTAGCTAGGACTACAGGTGTGCACCACCACATTCAGCTAATTTTTGTATTTTTAGTAGAGATGGGGTTTCACCATGTTGGCCAGGATGGTCTTGATTTCTTGACCTCATGATCCGCCTACCAGAGATGAAAAAAAATGTTTCTCTAGATAAAGGCAGTCTTCCCAGAATGAAATGAAAACAAATATGTCTGCTTTTGTGCAGGTGGTTGCAGAACAGGTACACTCTACTTCAATGTGGGAGTACTTATTCATAAAGCAAGTCGTCCCAGAAAGACCAAATGATACTAAACCAATCCAAATGAACAGAGATATTTCCCTTGCCACAGATGACTTCACCAGGACATCTAGTTTATCAAGCGTAACATGAATAAATTACGCCAGGTATGTTTGAGTGATAAGTCTTATTATTGCATTTCCAGTCTCTAGTTTGCCATGTAATATTTCTATTCTATTAAGCGAGTCACATACCATTTCTGTTCTTTACTCTCATTGTTGATAAAATGAAAAAAAATTATTTTATTTTTAGGAGAAACGTTAGATCTACAAATTAAGTTAGGAACAAATAGAATTTATTGTCATTATCATCAGTGTTGCATTTTTAGTGCTTTAGCTATTTTCTATCTAGATTATTATCACTTTTGGAACAACATTCTGGAATAAATAACCCTCCTCTGTGCTTCCTTAATGCCTTTATTCAAGTCTTTTCTTTCACTTATGACAATTTAAGGAACTTTTTGTGTATCTATTTCTCTGAATGTACTAGAAGCTCCCAAAGCTGAATCTACATCGTACTCACCCTGAACATCCAGGACTTACTACCTGGCAAATAATATACTTCCAAAATGTGATATGCGGAAACAAATTACTGAAAGAAACAAATTATCTTTCTCACATGGCACAATGCTTTGTATGTAGTAGGTCTAAGTTGCTTTTCTTATTGACTAATTAAACTAGAAATCATTCATCACCCCCAGTTTATCTTAGAATTTCTTCTTGCTCTATATCAGTTTATTGACTTATGTAGTATATAGCAAAACAACTTTTTTTTTTTTTTTTTACAGCAAATCAAGCACTTTGAAAACAACAAGAAAATTATTTGCCTATGTAACTCTGGCACATAATTACAAACAATTATAAAATATCCCAAATGGCATGCTAATATATAAAAGAAAGTCAATAACTAGACGTAGTTCAAACTCATGGTCAATATTTAGGTTATGAGAATTTAAAAGTTGTGCCGTGAACTCTTTGCTGAGAGTCTGCATCTTTGAATTATGCAAAGACAATAAATTACAAAATATAATAAGAATTCCATTCTCCAGTTTCTTTCTTATCACTCTGATCACCCCATCAAATCACATCCCTCACCTTAGTGTTAGAAAACCTGAGAATAAACATAGTAATGCCTGAACAAAGCTGTAGATTTCACTTTGGTTTAAAAAAGTAAGGAGCAACTTCTGCATGGGGGAAGGTGGTCAACTTCAGCCCCATCTAGCCTTCCATGTGAGACAGGAAAATACTAAACTCCACCCCCATCTAATCCTTCTTGTCTCACCTAAGGTGAACCACCTGTGAAGATCACAGCCCAGGGCACAGGCTCACTGAAAGACTGAGACTAAATCCTCCAACTACAGAATGTTTCTCCTCACCCACATCTTATCAACATATTACTTAGAGACCTAAGTAACCCAGTTCCTTTTGTGCAGTACATCATGCCAAGCTTTCAAAAACAACAACAAAAATTATAAGGTAAACTAAAAGGCAAAAAAAAAAGAAAAAAAAAATCCACAGTTGGAATCAAGCAAGCAAACATCGAATATGGCAGGGATGTTAGAATTATCATGATTGGTATGTTTTGCTTCCTATTCTATTGATTATTAACAGAGAAATTTTGAAATCTCTAAGTATACTTGTGAATTTGTGTATTTCTGTTTTCAGTTGATCAGTTTATTTTTTGTTTATTCTTGTAGGGAAACCCTCCTAGGTAGAAACATGTTTAACATCTTCATGTTTTCTTTGCTATTTTGACCACATTTTTGGTATCTGATGTCCTTTCTTATTTCTGTTAATATTTTATGTTCTAACTTTTAATTTGTATTTTATTAATATAGCCATTATAGCTTCATTTTTAGTAATCATCACATAATATATCCTTCATCATATATTTACTTTTAACCTGCCTACATCTTTATATTTAAAGTGGTTTTCTTTTTGACATCTCATAGTTAGGTCTTGCATTTTATACAGGTTGGCAAGCTCAGCCTTTTAATTGCCTAATTTGCATTTAAAGTAACTATTGATAATGTTACATTTAAATCTACCCTTTTAAAATTGTTTTATTGTGTCCAACCATCCTATGTTCCTTTTACTCCTCTTTATCTGCCTTTTTTATTTAGTATTTTTTATTATTCCATTTTATATTTATGCTTGGCACATTATTTATACCTCTTTTAAAAAATTCTTGCTAAATGGTTTCCAATCTACTTCATTCTACAATCTATAGTCTTTTTTCATGTCTAGTAAAAAAAAAAAAAGAGCCTTAAAATTCCCAATTTATTGCCACTATCTTTTGAATTAATACTGTCATACTTTCATTTTTTTCTTATTTTGTTACAGCTAGTGAAATAATTTTCCCTTGTTATATTTACTAAGCAGCAACAACAATGATAATTAACTTACTAACAAATTCGCATTTATTTTTATTAAGTGCCACATGCTTTGCTAATTTACGTGAATCATACCATTTAATATACAGACCTCTATAAGGTACATACTGTTATTACTTTCATTTAATAGCTCAAGGAAGTGAAGCATAAGGAATATAAGTGACGTATCCAGTTATATATCTTTGTGGTATGATGAAACAGCCAGTCTAATTCCAGCATTTGCAATCTCAATAAATATTTTACAGTTGCTGGCATATGCTAAATTTATTAAATTGTAAAAATTGTTAGTATTTTTTCTTTTTTTTGAGACGCAGTCTTGCTCTGTGGCCACGATGGAGTGCAGTGGCACGATCTCGGCTCACTGCAACCTCTGACTCTCAGGTTTAAGTAATTCTCCTGCCTCAGCCTCTTGAGTAGCTGGGACTACAGGCACACACCACCACGCCCAGCTAATTTTTGTATTTTTAGTAGAGATGGGGTTTCACCATGTTGGCCAGGATGGTCTCCACCTCCTGACCTGGTGATCCGCCTGCCTCAGCCTCCCAAAATGCTGAAATAACAGGCGTGAGCCAGCGCACTGGGCCAAAATTGCTACTATTTTTAGTTTGCTTTCTAAGATTCCCTACAGAAAATGTTATTTTGTATGCAAAAGGCAACTTGCTCATTTTTTATATTCACCTACTAGCTAATATTTTTGTTTCCTATTTTATTGTATTTTTAGTACCTCCAGAAAAACCAACAAGAATGGTAAAAATAAACATGTATTTTATTCTTGATTTCATAGGGAATGTTCTATACTATCATCTTCAGTTTATTAGGATTTTTAACAGTAAAATATGAGTGTATTTAAAAATATTTAATAAATATTTATTTCTATATATTTTTTTCTCTGTTTTTAATCTTTTATAATCACATATGGCATTATATGGTAACCAACAAAAATTTCTAAAGAGAAGAAAAGCTATGAGAGCCAAGTAAAACAAAAATTCTCTAACTCAATGGAAAAAAATCATATTCACCAATAAATATACAGTATTCCCCCTTATCCACAGTTTTGTTTTCCATGATTTCGACTACCTATGGCCCACCACAGTCTGAAAGTAAGTTGGTACAGTATACTAAGATATTGTGTGTGTGAGAGAACACAAATGAGAGAGAAAGAGAGACCACTTTCACTTAGCCTTCATTACAACATATTTTTGTAATTGGTTTAATAGTTGTTAATCTCTTACTGTGCCTAATTTATAAATTAAACTTTATCATAGGAATGTCCATAAAGGAAAATCATATGATATACAGGTCGGCACTATTCACAGCTTCAGGCATCCACGGAGAGTCTTGGAATGTATCCCTTCTGGATAAAGGGGGACTACTGTAGTGGTGAATAATTTAAGCATTCTTTCTAGTAGACATGATATGATAACATGCAATACATTTACACTACATACCTATTATGAACCATAGGATCTGCACAGCTCATAACGACTATCATTTTCCATACGTCAAGTGCTACAAAGAAAGAATTTTCCCAACATTCAAATAATGACATTATATTGCTGCAACCTGTTTGAATTTGGTATCCAAATCCAAAAGTTGACTGAATAATTTTAGTGAAGTACATTGCTGAGTCCGGGGCATATTATCAAACACATTTAATTTTTTCTTTATTGAGGTATAATTGACAAGTAACATTGTATAGATTTATGGTGCAAGACCCTGTGAAATGATTATCACAATCAAGCTAATTAACATCTCCATCACCTCACATAGTTACTTTTCGTGGTGAGAACATTTAAAATGTATCCTTAGTGATTTTCGAGTATATAATAGTATATTATTATTAACCATAATCACCATTCTGTACAATAACTCTCTAGAACATATTGTATCTAACTGAAACCTGGTACCCTTTAACCAACATCTCCCATTTTGCTTTCACCTCCAACCCCTGACAACCACCATTCTACTATCTGCTTTTATGAGTTCAGCTTTTCTTGATTTCCCATGAAAGTGAGATCACGCAATATTTGCCCTTCTGTGTCTGACTTATTTTACTCAGCATAATGTCCTTCATGCACTTGTTTTAAATGCAGCCAGTGTATTATCATGTGTCATCTAATCCATTCAAAAGGTTAAATGCCAGATTCTGAGAATACAATTATATTTGTAGGATAACCGGAAGTTCTAAGGATTAGGGAAACTCGGGTACAAGTTCTTAAGTAGTAAAAGAATCTCCTTGATTTTGTCTTCTAAATATCAACCAACTGATGAACACATTTTATACACAGAAATTCTCTTTCATCTATCACTACCAATAGCTCCTTGAAACTCAATTACACACACACATGCACACAAACAGATAGAGATAGATGATAGATGATAGATAGATAGATAGATAGATAGATAGATAGATAGATAGATAGATAGATAGATAGATAGTTTTCTCTCAGTCATTATCACCATACTATGGTTAAAAATCAGTACTATAAATCCAAGTATAAAATAGGGCTACACAGATCGATTCCAAAACAAATTTCTGGACAGATTTTCTGGTTATCCTCTAAGGCTGCATTATTGAATATTGCAGCCCCTAGCCATAACTGTCTATTTAAATCATACTTAAGTTAATTAAATTAAATAAAACAAGTGACACTTCAGGTGCTCAAGAGCACATGTGGCTGGTGGCAACCATCCTGGACAGCACAAATATAGAACAATTTCATCATCACAGAAAGTTCTATTGGACAGTGCTGCTGTAAAAATCACAGATGGGGCCGGGCGCGGTGGCTCACACCTGTAATCCCAGCACTTTGGGAGGCTGAGATGGGCGGATCATGAGGTCAGGAGATAGAGACCATCCTGGCTAACATGGCGAAACCCCGTCTCTACTAAAAAAATACAAAAAAGTAGCCGGGTGTGGTGGCGGGTTCCTGTAGTCCCAGCTGCTCGGGAGGCTGAGGCAGGAGAATGGCGTGAACCCGGGAGGCAGAGCTTGCAGTGAGCTGAGATCCGGCCACTGCACTCCAGCCTGGGCAACAGAGCAAGACTCCGTCTCAAAGAAAAAAAAAAAAAAATCACAGATGGTCCCTCATCACTCAAAAAGAAGAACTTCCACAAAAATTCTACATACTTTCAAATTCTTCTTTATACAGCTCTGACCATGAAGCCTCAAGTCTCACTAAACATAAAGGGCCTTCAGTCATAGGACAATGGATGTTTCACAATAACAGATGGAAAGTGTTAAAGAAACAATGTCCTGAGTCATGTCAGAATTGTGACTGCCAAGGAAATATTTAATAATGCTAAAGAAGGAATGTCACAATGTTGAAAAGATGGAGGATCAGTTTTTTGTTTGCATCTTAAATAGGCAGCAACTCATTATATGAAAGGGGGTTCAAAATTCTACATTATCACCAGTGCAAAGCAAATACATGTTGTACAGAAATAATACAGTTGCCAAAGAGAGCAAGAGCTGAAACATCTCTCAACTATGGCCAGCATCCTGCAGAGCTCATCAGAAAGGAGCAAAATCATGCATGAGCATAAATTAAGACTCATGACTTGAAAACAAGGCGTACTTTTAGCAAGTACATAAGTAATACATGCATACATACATATGATTTAGTAATAGAGTCCTAAAGCAAGAAGTGGTTCCAGCAAAGTAGACGACTGGAACAAAAACACAGGATACAATTTAAAAGCTCAGCTGTTTGTAAGCCATGTGGTTTAAGGTTTATCATTTTTTCTTAAGCAAAGTCAGCAAGTTGACATTAAAAAGAAATATATATCCATTTTACTTTAATTTATGGGTAGATATTTGTAAAATTCTAATTTTTTGAATTGGGTTTTAGTCTTTGAAAAAATAGCTTCCTTTTTTCATCTTTACACACTTCTTAAAGAATATCTAGTTGTTACCATCTGAAAAGACTCGATTAAATGGAATCCACCTGTCTATAGGAGTCCACATGCTTGTTTCTAGAGTAGAAAACCAAACCGAAGTCCTTTCTCTCTTTACAAAATTCTGCTGAGGCTTATTTCTGTGTATTTATGTGTGAGCATGTGGGTGTGTGTTATATATTACAATCATTCAGATTTGCATGTGATGTGTGATGACATCACTCAGTTTTTTCTGGCTGAAATGGAAAGCAGGTCAAACTTTCAGAAAGAGGTTACACATCTACTGAGATTATTATTTAGGAACAATAAGAATTACTGTTATACGTAGGTTCCTTCTGAAGATGTAAGTTATTTAAAAATATGTCATGGCCGGGCGCGGTGGCTCAAGCCTGTAATCCCAGCACTTTGGGAGGCCGAGACGGGCGGATCACGAGGTCAGCAGATCGAGACCATCCTGGCTAACATGGTGAAACCCCGTTTCTACCAAAAAATACAAAAAACTAGCCGGGCGAGGTGGCGGGCGCCTGTAATCCCAGCTACTCGGGAGGCTGAGGCAGGAGAATGGCGTAAACCCGGGAGGCGGAGCTTGCAGTGAGCTGAGATCCGGCCACTGCACTCCAGCCTGGGCGACAGAGCCAGACTCCGTCTCAAAAAAAAAAAAAAAAAAAAAAAAAAAAAAAAAATATATGTCAGACGATGTCACCCTTCTTATGTTCAAGAAAATGTTGTGTTCCCCTTGCTTATTTCTTGCATGTGACTATAACATAATAAAATAGATAAACATTTAAAAATATCAAGGACAGCAAACCAAATTCACCTTCATCAGTTGAAAAATAATTCAAAGCAGTTATTTGTTATATGATATGATATTACAGTACATTATCTGATCTTATATGATAAATATGATAAGAGTAGTACCAGTTTCAATACAACAGTAACTTTAAAATACTAATAGCTTATTAACTTAAATGTTATAGGCACAAATTGTAAAACCTCTTAAATGTTTTACATTTTGTAATTTGTAAATTACACATTTGTAAAACATTTCATGCACATTCGACTTCCACACGGCTATCAAATAAACCCAAGAATGATGTATAATATCATTCAGTGCCCTCTCAGGTAGGTATGATTTAATATCTGCAGATTTTATTCCTTCTTATTTACTACCCTCTGTAGCTGTATTCTTGGCACTAAACTGTTCCTCCTTCTGAGGTCAGACAGTATGATTTAGAGCATGACTTCCTTCTCATTCCCTGCAGTAATTAGCCTGCCTAACTCCAGAAAGTTGCTTGCCAAGGAATATTTTAATTGGGCACTAGTTTCCATAATGAACTAAAAGTCAAGGTTGGTGGCCCTGAAGTTTGATGCTGAAACACCCAGATAACTCAACATCATTGGGCCTAGATCTGGTTGGAAATTTTAGTTTCTCCTAATGGCTGTTGAATTAACTTAGTTCTTTATAATAAGAAGTATTATCTATTATCTTAGAGTCATTAAAGTCTGTATCCAGTGCCCACACAAACCTCCCAGTAATTATGAAAACCTACAGAGTAACCCCAGACTGTTGTTAGATTAGGGTTTTATAGGATGTAGTTACCTGCTCTGCTTAGTTTCTTTAAAAACCAAATTCACCAAAAGCTCACAAGAGTGAATGTGCCTTTATTGAATTAGCATAATTATTAACAGTAGCAGCAACACTATCAAATCATCTATTCATGTATATTGTACTAAGTGCTATACCCTTAGGATATTTGATATGCAATAATTATAATTTCAAAATCGTAGCAAGTTACAATCTAAGAAAATACACCTATGTACTTGTAGTTAAGAAAATGCAAATTTTTATTTGTCCATAACCAATTATTATACATGGCACTCAGAATCGTAATTCTCTCTTCGAAGCCTTTCTGCATTCTGAGGAGAAAATACATTGACTTTGGAGCCAAATTGAACTAGGTTTTAATTATGCTTCTGCTACTTAGTAACTGTGTGACGTTGAGGATTTTTCTTAACCTCCCTGAGCTCTTTTCCTTATCTGTAAAATAAGAGAATAAAATCCTACCTCACGTAGTTTGTAAAGACAAAGCAGACCATATGTGTGTCAGGACTGAAATACACTGTGGCCTCTACTAAACAGTCAATCTATGCATGCCCTTGTTGTTCCTTGAAAGTACCAATAAACACACAGATACAGACACACAAACGCACACGTACACAGAGACACACACACACAGAAATCCTTTTCCAAAAGGTCTATCTGGAAGCACCTTTGAACTCCTCTAAACACACAGTATTCTGCTGGCCTCGCTTCTACTGAGTGGTTCACCCAAAGTGTGTTTAATAAACATCTGCTGAGATCTGCTTGCTGAGACATATATATATATCATATATATCAAAATATATATAGCAAATTTTGCTGTTGTCTTATTTTAAGACATTGACACAGCCACCCCAGCCTTTAGCAACCACCACCTTTATTAGTTATCATACATCAACATTGAGGCAAGACCCTCTACCAGGAAAAAGGTTACAACTCCTGTAACCTTATATATATACATGCTAAAGATCATATATATATGCTAAAGATCATATATATATATATATGTATATATATATGGATTCCCACCCCCCTTTTTGTTTTCAAAGAAGATTCTTCAGGTAAGCAATATGTGTTTTAAACATTTTTTTAGAAGTTATCTTCAAAAATCCTCACATTTCTATGCTTATTTTTTATGTAAAGAGTAGGATCTATAGTAGCTAATGATATATTCTTTTAACATGACCTTATCACGGTTACCTAAATCTAGCAGATCTGTAATTTTGTAAAGGATATGAAATACATGTGCAAGCATGCCTGCACACACATATTCATAGATCGAACTTCCCAATGATTCTATCTCTAATTTATGGTGAAGATATTTGTTCCATTTTTCTCATTTCATATTATATACAAAAGAAGTCTTGCATAACAAGGCCTATTTTACTCTTTTAAATGCATTGAAATTACCATTTATATTTCATATGCGTTTTTTAAATGTTAGACAAATCCTCCCACATCAGAACTTAGAACAGGAGAATCCTCCTATAATGCATTTGAAATACTATCACTTCACAGAATGAATTTAACCTGAGCACGAAGCTAATTTTTATCTGAACCAGCTCCTTTGCATGGAAAATGGAACTATAGAATGAGATAAGGAATGTTAGTTCTTTATCGCTCATGTAACAAATCTCTTAATAGTACAGAATGGCACGTAAGTTATTTCTAGTGACAATATTAAGACGGTAATGAGAAAAGAATAGTATTACATATTCATTCTCCTGACAGGTATTACAATAAGATTGGGAATGGACCAAAAAAATTAATCAATTATACTTAGCCAAAAGGGAAATTGGAATAGTAAGAACATCCTGGAAACAGGAACAAAAAATTAAAAAAAAAAAAAGAAAACCTTCCTGAACAAGTTCAATACCTGACCAGTTCTGGAGACTCTTATCCAGTGCTTATCAAAATCTACTGAAATTTCTGTTCCTTGCGCTCAGAGTCTTTTATTGATTGCCCCTTCATTGGAAAATACCTCTGCTGGTTTTCCTTTCTTAACTGCTTCTGCAATACAACCACAGGGCCCAGCTTCCTGCTACCTCCTGGACAAACTCTTATATCAACAATCCCAGAATTAGAGCAAAGGAAATGGCCTGTGTTGAAAACAAAGGATTCTTCTGTGTGGAACAAAGCCCTAGGAAACTTGACAGTTTTCATTTTAGAACACTAATTATTTGATGTTCCTAATTACAACAGGGAGAAAATATTTTTGTGAATTAATTTTCGTGAATGGTAGGTGTTTCTTTCTTTGTGGTGATAGTGCAATTATCAAAGAATGGAAATAGCAGTTATAGGTTTATGTAAATTTTTATGTTTAAAATACCGGACCAGTAGCTTGTGATCGTTTTAGTAAACCTGAGAATATCATATTACCTGGACCAAAAATATTGTTTCTTGAGAACTTGCTGAATTTTATGACATTTAACGTATGTTCTTAATATTTTTAAATAAATTTTTTTGTATTTTTTAACTAGTCTTTGTAAATTAGGAGCTAGTAAAATAATGAGCTGATAATAAATAATAATTCTGTGAATATAGCCAAGGACTCTGAGAAATTAAGTTTCTTGTGAAAAAAAAAAAGAAGTAACATCACAAAAAATAGGAAGAATAAGTAAAAATGTTTTATGGCAAAGCTCAGCTTGAGATAGCTAGGTCTCTATTTTGGGCCACAGAAATACAAAGCAATGAGAGGAATTTATTTCAAAAAAAATTGTCTAGGCTCTGCTGTTCAATTTTATTTTCCACCAAGAATAAGGGTTGTTTTTGTGATGCCCAATGGCTTCAAGTTTCCCAGTGCACTCCGAGGTGGCAGAGGTGGTGGTATTTCTTTCTCTTTTGATGCAGGTAGTGCTGAATTTGTAAGACATGGAAAAACATACATACCAGTGGTTCTCAAGGGAATGTTCTCAGACCAGTGGCATCAACATCACCAGAGGATTTGTTAGAAATGCCACTAAATCAGAAACTCGGCTGGCAGGGCCCAACTGTCAGTTTTAAGAAGGGATACCATCTCACATCAGTTAGAATGGCGATCATTAGAAAGTTAGGAAACAACAGGTGCTGGAGAGGATGTGGAGAAATAGGAACACTTTTACACTGTTGGGGGGACTGTAAAGTAGTTCAACCATTGTGGAAAACAGTGTGGCGATCCCTCAAGGATCTAGAACTAGAAATACCATGTGACCCAGCCATCCCATTACTGGGGATATACCCAAAGGATTATAAATCATGCTGCTATAAAGACACATGCACACGTATGTTTATTGCGGCACTATTCACAATAGCAAAGACTTGGAACCAACCCAAATGTCCATCAGTGACAGACTGGATTAAGAAAATGTGGCACATATACACCATGGAATACTATGCAGCCATAAAAAAAGGATGAGTTCATGTCCTTTGTAGGGACATGGATGCAGCTGGAAACCATCATTCTCAGCAAACTATGGCAAGAACAGAAAACCAAATACTGCGTGTTCTCACTCATAGGTGGGAATTGAACAATGAGATCACTTGGACACAGGAAGGGGAACATCACACACTGGGGTCTATTGTGGGGAGGGCGGGGGGAGGGATAGCATTAGGAGATATACCTAATGTAAATGACGAGTTAATGGGTGCAGCACACCAACATGGCACATGCATACATATGTAACAAACCTGCACGTTGTGCACATGTACCCTAGAACTTAAAGTATAAAAAAAAAAAAAAAATCCTCCAGATGATTCTGGTGCCTGCCAAAGTTTGAAAATTGTTGATTGAAACCACTCTAAGACATTCCAAGCAAGGATCAGGAAAAGACATAAAATCACCAGCTCATACCCATGTGTGCCGTATATACTTTTGAGTTCTTGCCTAAATACAAAATATAACATTATAAAAATGAACATACCATGAGTACTGATTTTTATATCTTGAAAGAAATCTGAATTTATCAAAGGAAAAATGTTTTAAAAGTTTGATAATTCAGTAAGTTTAATTCCCATGGTTTCATATGAAAACCATATTATTACTAGAAGGGTGCTATATATAAAAAGACGCAACTTAATCTTTGGAAAATGTTTGTAAATTGGGATCCTTTTACATTGGAGTAAAATATAAAGAGATATAATTGAGTTAGAATTAGTTTAAATATATCCATATGAACTCAGCAGTGAAACAGTTCGCTCAGTAAAACTTTTTTTTCTTTTTTTGAGACGGAGTCTCGCTCTGTCTCCCAGGCTGGAGTGTAGTGGCACCATCTCAGCTCACTGCAAGCTCCGCCTCCCGGGTTCACACCATTCTCCTGCCTCAGCCTCCCACGTAGCTGGGACTACAGGTTCCCGTCACCCAGCTCATTTTTTGTATTTTTAGTAGAGATGGGGTTTCACCGTGTTAACCAGGATGGTCTCGATCTCCTGACCTCGTGATCTGCCCACTCGGCCTCCCAAAGTGCTGGGATTACAGGCATGAGCCGCCGCAACTGGCCCTAAAATCTTACAAACTTCTTCTATAATCACTTTGTATGCAAGCTTTAAGCAATGAATGAAGCAAGCATTACAATTTTGGATTTTATTCCATTTGAAGGAGCCACTGCTTTCCGTGGTAACTGGAACCGTATCTTTGAGGTCAATAAAGCAATGTGGACCTTGTGGTCAAATAAGGATGTTTCTAAAGGTATCAAAGAGTTTATCTCAAAACCTAGTCATGGTTTGTCCTCAAATATTTAAATAGATAGATGATGTTATTGTCTATTGGGACACAGTATTTTTTTTTAAGTTCAGGGTATATATGCAGGCCTGTTACATAGGTAAATGTGTGTCATGGACATCATTGCACAGATTATGTCATCACCCAGGTATTAAGCCTAGTACCTATTAGTTGTTTTTCCTGAGGCTCTCCCTCCTCCCACCCTCCACTCTCTGATAGGCTCCAGTGTGTGTTATTTCTCTCTCTGTGTCCATGGGAACACAGTATGTTCAAAGAACCCTAAGTCTGAGATCTGTAAAAAACAAAAGATAGGTAACATTAAGTGCGCACACAGGTTTTTGATAATGCTTACAGGAAAATGTTATATATTTATCAAATTATATATTTATTTATTAAATATAGCCCAAACTATAAGTGTAATCAATAATTCTCATAATAATTCTGAGTTACTCATCAGAAAATGTAGAAGAGTCTGAAGGAGGCAGACTTGGAATATGCTTTATGAGATGTATTGTTTATATTATTTTGAAGTGGAAGAGTAATTAAAATATTCATCAGGATGGTAGTACCTTGCATAAAAATTGAGAAAACAGGATGGGTAGTACAAGCATACTTCAAAGATATTGTGGGTCAATTCCAGTCCACTGCAATAAAGCAAGTATCTCAATAAAGTAAGCCACATAAATTTTTTGGTTTCCCAGGGCACATAAAAATTATGTTTATACTATACTGAATTAATATTAAGTGTGCAATGGCATTGTGTCTAAAAATCAATGTGCATACATTAATTAAAAAAATATTTTATTGTTAAAAGTGCTAAAGATCATCTGTGCCTTCAGGAGTTGTAACCTTTTTCCTGGTAGAGGATCTTGCCTCAATGTTGATGTATGATAACTAATAAAGGTGGTGATTGCTAAAGGCTGGGGTGGCTGTGTCAATGTCTTAAAATAAGACAGCAGCAAAATTTGCCACATCAACTTACTTTTCCTTTCAGGAAAGGTTTATCTGTAGCATATAATGCTGTTTGGTGGCATTTTCCCCACAGTAAAACTTTTCAAAATTGGAGGCAATTCTCTCAAAACCTGCTGCTGTTTTATCTACTAGCTTTATGTAATATCCAAAATTCTTTGTTGTAATTTCAACAATTGGTCACAGTATCTTCACCAGGAGTATTCATAGATTCCATCTCAGTAAACCACTTTATTTGCATATCCACAAGAAGTAACTCTTCGGTTTTTCAAATTTCATTATGAGGTTGTAATAAGTCAGTCACATCTTCAGGCTCTACTTAAATTTTATATCTCTTGCTATTTCCACCACATCTGAAGTTACTTCTGCCACTGAGGCCTTGAACCCTTCAAAATCATCCATGATGAGGTAAATCAACAGCTTCCAAAATCCTGTTAACGTTGCTATTTTTACCTCCTCCTATGAATCACAAATATTCTTAATGCTATCCATCAGTGGATAGCATTAAGAATTGTAAATTTTTCCCAGAAGGTTTTCAATTTACCTTGCCCAGATCCATCAGAGAACGCATTACGTACAGCAGTTACAGCCTTACAAAATGTACTTCTTAAAATCTAAGACTTGAAAGTAAAAATTACCTCTTGATCCATGGGTTACAGATTGAATGCTGTGTTAGCATGCATGAAAACTTTAAGGATATTTCCTTGTACATCTCTATCAGAGAGCTCTTGGGTGACCAGGTGCATTGTCAATGAGCAGTAATGTCTTGAAAGGAATCTTTTTTCTAAGCAGTAGGTCTCAACAGTGGACTTAAAATACTCATTAAACCATGCTGGGAGCAGATATGCTGTCATGTAGGCTTTGTTCTACTTATAGAACAAAGGTAGAGGAAAGATAGCATAATTCTTAAGGGCCCTATGACTTTCAGAATGCAAAATCAGCATTGACTTCAATTTCAGGGCACTAGCAGCCTTAACCCGTAACAAGTGAGTCAGCCTGTTGTCCATTGAAGATTTGAAGCCAGGCATTGACTTCTCTCTAGCTATGGAAGTCCTAAGTGGCATCTCTTCCAATATAAGGCTGTTTTATCTATTAAGTATAAGGCTGTTTTATCTATTAAATCTGTTGTTTAATGTAGCCACCTTGATTGATTATATTAGATCTGATAAGCTAGCTTCAACTTCTATATCAGCACTTGCTGTTTTACCTTGTACTTTTATGCTACAGAGATGTCTTCTCAAACCTTGGGAACTAACATCTGCTAGCTTCTAACTTTTCTTCTGTCACTTCCTCACCTTTCTCAATTTCATAGAATTGAAGATAACTATGGACTTTCTCTGAATGAATTAGGCTTTGCTGTGGGGATTGTTGTGGCTGGTTTCATCTTCTATCCAGACCACCTAACCTTTCTCAACATTGGCAATAAGGCTGTTTTGCCTTCTTATCATTTGTGTGTTCACTGAAATAGCACTTTTATTTTCCTTCTAAAATGTTTCCTTGGATTCACATCTTGGCTTAACGTTTGGCACAAGAAGCTTAGTTTTTGGCCTAGCTTGGATTTCAACATACGTTCTTCACTAAGCTTAATCATTTCTGTCTTAGATTTAAAGTGAAAAATGTGAACACTTGCTTTCACTTGACCATGTAGAGGTCACTATAGGGTTATTGATTAGTCTAATTTTAATCTTGTTGCGTCTCAGGGAATAGAGAGACCCAGTGAGAGACAGAGATGGGGAAATGCTGGTCACTGTAGCAGTCAGAGCACATACAACATTTACTAACTTCACCATCTTATATGGGGATGGTTTGTGATACCCCCAAAAAATACAATGGTAACATCAGAGATCACTGATCACAGTTTACCATAACACATTTAATAATAATGAAGAAGTCTGAAATATTGCAAAAATTACCAAAATGTGAAACAGAGAATTGAAGTGATCACATGCTGTTGGAAAAAAATGGTGCCAAGACTTCCCTGACACAGAATTGCCATAAACCTTCAATTTGTAAAAAAAAAAATGCATTATCTGCAAAGTGCAACAGAGAGAAACACAATAAAATAAGATATTCCTGTATGTATATTATATATATTTTATCAGTGATGCACCACATAAAAGGTAAAATTATGTAGCCATGTATATCTGGGCTTATTTTGTTTATTACATTTTACTGGGAAATAAACCAATGTCAAATCAATAAAATTAGGCTAAACATGGCAAAGGCAGGAGGAAGACATTTTGAGCTTCATGAAAGGTACACTTGGCCACACAAGTGTAAAGGAAAGGAAAAAAAGGATATGAGCACACTCACGGCTACTAGAGGAATGAGGAACTGCTGGGAGTTTTAGAAATGCATGCAGAATGCAAGACTGAATCCATATGGGAAAGCATTTTGTATAAAGGCATGAAAAATTAATATTTTCCTAGTGATATGCTTGACCAATTGAGTCTTCATAAACAAATTATCTGCCTCACAACAGTTCCCTCCGTTGCTCTCGTGGTCCTTTTTGACACCAAGAGGTTTGACCCCCAAAGTAGAAGATAAGGGATGTCACATTGTATCTATAGGTTCATCAGTTAAGATGTGGGTAGACATGAATGAGGTCTTTCTCATTCCTTTCTATCAGGATTTTCTCTGATAAAGAAAGTGTTTCTTAAAAGTGAAGGGCAGTAATTTCAGAGCTTTATGTCCTCCACTCAGAAGGAGGTCTCTTATTTATGAAATGAGTTACCCCAAATGCTTTAATGATATTACCTTTCTCTATTTCCAATAGATTGGAAAAATTATAGACATGTTAAAGCAAGTTCTAATAAGTTTTTTCTAGATATGTTAAGATTATTAGGGAGAAGAAAACCGTGAATTCATAACCTCTGGGAAATCTTGTAATCTCATGGACAGCAAGACTTGACAGGCAAAACAATATGCTGTTCCCTGAAGTTTTATTTGGCAAAGTTTTGAGACTGACTGGCAACTGATAGAGGTCTACTTTCCCCTCTTGAAATATTGGGGCCAGATGTATATAATAATTTAGATAAATTTTCATATTTAAGAAAGCTTATGGTACATTTGTTTTATAATATAAAACTATCCACAGGTGAGTCTAGGGTAATACTCTGTAATCAAACATGTTAACTTTTCTGCAGTGAAAGAGATAAAGTCACACTAAGTAACTGTCACCTCAAGTCGTTTTGCATCCAAATGTCTCAAAGTCATGAAAAAAGACTCAGTTTTTAGAGATTTTTGGAATTGAAATTGCAGCTAAGGGACTGTTAATCCCCCAGACAAAAATCACTGTTATTATTTACTATTAACACTATTACTATTATTCATACTGCTACTATTACTATTTATTATATGGCAGACATTTTGCTAGAGGCTTACTAAACACTTTCTAAATCCTCACAATAGTCTATTAGATGCATAGTAGAAAACTTTTGTTGTTGTTGTTCAAATATTTTCCTGTATTGTGACCATCTGTAGTCCATCAAAGGGTTGTTAAGAGCTTTAGTGCCTTCATTTATCTGAAGACATAGGTATGAGAAACATTTGAAAACTCTAAGAGCCAGGCAGCTGGTAAGCAGTAATAGTCAAGATTCTATTCGATAAATGTCCAACTCGAAAATCCACACTGTATATTAAAGTTTCCATTATTTTTTCTTCCCTTCCTATTGAACAAATACTTATTGAGTGTCAAGCATTATTATTGACACTATTATTGAGTGTCAAGCTTATGTGTCAAGCATTATTACTGACACTAGGGAGACACTAGGAAACAAAGGTTCTGCTCCCGTAAAGATACTCTAGTATCTAGAATATCTATTATCTCGAATATCTAACATCTAGACTATCTAGAACCTAATGTCCATATTCCAACGGAGGAAAAAATAATAAATGATAATTTATTTTAAAAAACTATAAAGTAGTAAAAAGCATAATATAGGATAAGAAAATAATAAGTAATGATGTGGAGACACAGATAGATATTTGTAGGGACCTCCCTAAGTCCTTTGAGATCAGACCTGAATGAACTGAGAAAATGAGGTAATGAGAAGAGTGGCCCAGGCAGAGGAAAGAGGAAATGTAAGTGGCCTGAGGTGCAGGGTTGCCAGGTAAAACCCCAGTACAGTGCATCCCAGTGTGCTGCCAGTATGTCCCATGTAATCTGGAACATACTTATACTGAAAAATTACTTGTTACTTTTCTGAAATATATAGTTTAAATCAAAGTCCTCTATTTGTATTTGCTCAATCTAGCAACTTTACTGGTGTGAAAATGTGTTTGCCCTGTTACAGGAACATTAAGCAGACTGAGCTAGGAGTCCAAGCCAGCTTGAATAGAATCATCTGAGGGAGAGAAGATGAAGAAGAGACTGTCCAATATGGTAGTCACCAGTGTCATGTGACTATGGAGCCCTGAAACTGTGGCTGACGACATTGAGATGTGCTGTAAGTCAAATATAACCTATATGTAAGACTTAGTATTAATTTTGAATATGAAATATTTCAAGTTTTTTACATTGAATGCATGTTGAATTAATATTTTAGAGGTATTATGTTCAATAAAATCAATTATTGAAATTGATTTTACCTTTTTTATTTTTTAATGTTTCTACTAAAAACTTTAAAATTATATGTGTGAGTTACCAGTGGACAGTGCAGGATTAGAGAGAAAATGCTAGGGAAGGAAAGAGACCATGCAGAGTCTTGAAGACCATGGTAAGGATTTTGGGTATTACTTGAGTGAGACAGAAAGGCATTGAAGGGTTTAAGCAGAGGAATGACAGGACCTGACTAATTGTTTAAAAGAATCACTAAGATTGCTCTCTTGAGTCCCCTCCAAAGAAGCACAACTGAGATAACTTAAACAAATGTTTCTTACTGGTGATGACTGTTGTTACTATCTGCAAAAAAAAGTTAGTGTGTATTCCCTTGGCTTGTCTCCTCAGCTCCTGGCTAAGGTACTACGTGGATTGCAATTTACAGGCACAACTGACTTACTGCCTGATCTAAAAACGGCTTCTCCAGGTTATTAATTGAAAACTATTTTTGGAAAACCTACCATGTGCCAGATACTATTCCAGGTGCTAGGGATGAAGGAGCAGTAAAAGAAGGGGGAAAAGCAGCAGTGAAAATATGCCTCATGGGGGTTATACTTTAGTAGAGACAGTTGATATTAATAAAACAAAAATGAACAAATATATATAGCATATGAGATTTAAAGTGGTATGGTAAAAATGAAATACGAGATGGTTAAAGAGTACATTTTAGTCTGTTCTTACACTGCTATAGAGAACTATCTGAGACTGGGTAATTTATGAAGAACAGAGATTTAACTGACTCACAGTTCTGCAGGCTGTACAGGAGGCATGGCTGGGGTAGCCTCAGGAAACTTACAATCATGGCAGAAGGTGAAGGGGAAGCAGGCATGGTCTCCACATGGCAAGACTGAGAGAGAGAGAGAAAGGGAAAGTGCTACACACTTAAACAAACAGATCTCCTGAGAACTCCGTCACCAGAACAGCAAGGGGGAGGTCGGCCCCCATGACTCAGTTACCTCCCACCAGGCCCTTCCTTCAACACCTGGGGATCACAGTTCGACATGACATTTGGGTGGGGACACAGAGGCAAACTATAGCAGAGGACCAGGATGGAATGGGCTGCTTCCATTTTAAATGGAATGATCGGCTGAAAGGCTTCACATGAGACAGGCGTGCGCAGCCTGTTTTCATGTGAACATTTGTGCCCCTCATATTAATATGTTAAATCCTAAACCCCAATGTGATGAGGCTAGGACATAGAGCCTTTAGGTGTAATTAAATCGTGAGGGAGAAAACCTCATGGATGGGATTAGTGCCCTTATAAAAGAGCCCCCAGGCCGGGCACAGTGGCTCACGCCTGTAATCCCAGCACTTTGGGAGGCTGAGGCGGGCGGATCACAAGGTCAGGAGTTCAAGACCAGCCTGACCAACATGGTGAAACCCCATCTCTACTAAAAATACAAAAATTAGCTAAGTGTGGTAGCATGCACCTGTAATCCCAGCTACTCAGGAGGCTGAGGCAGGAGAATCACTTGAACCCATGAGGCAGAGGTTGCAGTGAGCCAAGGTCATACCACTGCACTTCAGCCTGGGCGACAGAGAGAGACTCCATCATAAAAAAAAAAAAAAGAAAAGAAAAAGTCCCAGTGACATCTCTTGCCCCTTTCACTGTGTGAGGTTGCAGTGAAAAGATGGCCATCTATGAGGAAGCAGGTGTTCACTAGACACCAAATCAGCCAGAGCCTTCATCTTGGACTTCTCAGCCTCCAAAATTGTGAGAGATTTCTGTTGTTTTTAAGACACTCAATCCATGGTATTTTGTTCTACCAGCCTAAATGGACTCAGAAATGACCCAAGTGGATATAGAGGAGAGGGGAGAGATCTGGTCATATAAATCAGCTAATGCAAAGGTTCTGAGACTGGATTGTGCTGGGTATGTTGGAGGAACGGCAAAGAAATCGAGATGTCTAACTAGATGGAGTGAGCAGGTGGGACAGTAGGAAACAAAGTATGCCTTGACACAACTACCTACTTCAAGGCACCTAAGATACAACTAGAGGAAATGATGTGGTTTTGTGGAATTTTGAGGTTCCTGGAAAAGCAAAAATAGATCCGGTTTCTACTCACAGGTAGGCTACGAGCACCCTTATCACAGGGTTCTCCTGAAGCACATGCAAATTCTTTGGATTGAAAAGTGCATTTACGTGGGTTCAATGTAATCAATGCAATGTTAAGCCAGATAGGTTTCAAATTAGTGTAACCCTCAGGAACTCCAGAACTCACCTAGTAGGAACTGCAACAGGGATGTCGAATGGATGTATCATTAGTGTCAGTATCACAACTTGTAAATAAGTCTACCCTGAGCTTGTTTAGTCTTCTGGGGAGATGGGTGAGAAGAAAGTTAGGCTAAAATTAAAGATGTAGTTTCCCAGAGAAAGTTTCATATGAAAGAGGTAGAAAGAGCAACTGTGGTTTGTAAGAGAAGTGGATGGAAGACAAATAAGAAATTTCAAAAGATTTTATATTCATAAAACAAAACCAGGCTAATATGTAAAAACCAATTAGAGAATTGAGAAATTAAACACATCATTGTCAAAATATAACATTCATTAAATAGGCTGATTATCATAAGTTAGTAAATGGTGTGTTTTAAATGCTAATCAGTGATGAGAAAAAAATAAATTAAAGCAGGATAAGTGAAACCAGGAGTGCCAGGTGCAAAAGGGGAAGGGGCAGGAGAGAAGAGCTGGGCAAAGGCCCTGAGGCAGGAACAAGGTAGAGAAGCCACAGTGGCAGGAGCTTTGCTCAACACTTAAACACCCTCAGACAACCTCTAGCTCTGTTTCACAATTAAAAAGGCCAAAGGGAAGCAGATGACCTCTGTGGGGCCTCGGGGTCATCAGGGACCCTCTAAAATGTGCATTTGTTTGCATCAGGAGGAGGGAACAAGGAATAAGGAGACATGACACAGAGGGAGAGCCATTTGGAAGGAATGAAAGAATATTTGAAAAAACTGATACGAAAGTAAATCAGGTCTATGCATTCTGTCACTGAGCATGTTGGCCTGCTGACTCATCAATAATTATCCTTTAGTTATTCAGTAAGTGTTCTACTGTCGTGCCCTTGAGGAGGTCCCAAGCTAACCTTGAAGAAGGACATATATGCTGGGTCTACCACTGGAGAAAGTAAGACTCCCCCAATGGAGAAATGAATTCAGCATTTCCCAAATGTGTTCTGGGGGTTGCTTGTCTCATTCTGTGTTTTGTGATAAAATGATGGAAAGATTTGGTGTGTTAGGAAACCACAGCACACTCTATCACTGTCTTGGTGATTCCTAAATAACTGGCACATTCAAGGCTTTCAGAAGCCTTCAGCATGAGAAGACTGAAGGGCTTTGTTTAATCCATCACTTCCCAAATTTACTTGAGAAAAAAAAAACCAACATTATATTTATGTAAAACATGTTCATATATATCAGAGTTAATGATCCATAGAATCTGCTACGGGGGAGCAGCCTCCAGGTCAGCTTTCTAGCACACTAAGCAGGGAGGTGTGCAAGCATCCTTCCTCCCACCAGACTTTAGGGTCTTCATAAAGTGCTATCCCTGCCTGCCTGCCAGGATGTTGAACTAGAACTCATCCAAACAGAACACAACAGGGTGGCTTGTGATCCCCACCCACTTCTTATTCTTCTTTTTCTTAACAGAGAGAATTATCAGTAATGTCCCCATCAAACACTCTCTCTTTTTCTTTCTCTCTCGCTCTCTCTTCAGCATTAAAAATTATCTATCCTCCTTTCCTCTTCTTACTGCCTAATTCTCCTTTATTAACTATTATGAAAAATAAACAATAATGTAACTCAATGTAGGTTATGACATCACCAAAGGTATAGGATACTACAAAAGAAGCACATGAAATAAGTGCTACTGCAGTTGAGGCCACTGGTAACTGGTGTTTCACAAAACACCAAGGCCTCACAGAAAATGTGAAGGGCTGGTAAAACTAAAATAAATAGAGGATAGGAATGGGCATTCTGGAAAACAAGAATGCCAACATTCTGAGCAAAGAAGTATTAATATCCAAATCATTTTTTCCTCTTCTGTTAGCAAGGATTTTACCCTTATGGCTTTAAGTAACCACTATTTGAAATGCATATTTTCCTAAACATATTTATACCTGTCCATTAAAGTTTTCTTCTGTATTAAATGTTCAAAGAATAGTAGCATTCTTAAGTGGAGACATTTGCTTTAGCTAAGGTAATGACAAAACCAAGAGGGAAAAGTTGTCTTTCTTCTTCAGGCTTTTGAAGCAACAGGGGGACTGTTTTTATGTGCAAAGCATAAAACCGTGAGCAAAAAATAACAGAACTTAATATGGAATTTTGATATTTTGTGTCCTGCCACTAACTGGCCCATAACAGTGGCAGGCTCTTTTAATCTCTTCGGGTTTTGCTTTCCTCATCTGCAAAAGGAAGCAACAGTATCTAAACCAGGAGTCAGCAAACTGCAACCAATGAGCCACATCCAGCCACTGACTATTTTTGTAAATAAAGTTTTATTGGCGCACAGCCACACCCACTTGTTTATGTGTTGTCTATGGCTGGTTTTGTTCCATAATGGCAGAATTGAAGAGATTTCAGTAGTTATGACAGAGACTGTGTGGCCTGCAAAGCTTTAAATATTTACTATGTGGCCCAGTACACAAAAGTTTGCTCAGTATGGTTTCTGCCAACTCTCACATCATATGATACAAGTATAACCCCACAAGAGGCTCAATTGTTGTCACTGGAGTACAGGTGTTAAGAGTCGAGTAAATGGCCTCAGCAAACCACCCCAATTTAAATATTTCATGCACCCTTAGTTGATTACTTTTGCCACCCACAGCATTTTGACAATGAACCACACACCAAATTGCTGCAACCAGTGCCAAGGAAACCCAGTTTGAAAACAAAGCTTGCTTTCTGGTCCATGCCTTATGAAAATGTATGATGTGAATTGCTCTCAAATAAGGTGCGCGTTGTGCTGTGTCTCCGGCTTTGCATCCCAGAAACCACAACGTTCCTCAACTCAACCTCCTTCACAGAAGAGGGAGAGCTTGCCTTGCAAACCAGATGAACCAACTCTGACATTTTATTTATTTTTCTTTCTGGAAATGCTCACTCAAAGGGAAAAGGGTCCCCAAATTTTCTGCAGCTGCTGTCTGGATCATTTTTTAAAAATATACTCAAGGAAGCTGCCTGGGTGGCCATAGAGAGTGATTGAATCAGCCTGAATTTCACATATTGAATGCTTTGAACAGGTCTCAGTGATCAGATTATCACAGGGTCCTGACCATGTCTAGCAACCCTTTCACAATTGACTCTCTGCTATTGCCTAACATCTGCTACAATACCAAAGGGAATTTCCTGGATGATTCTCTCCCCTTGACATTTAACCCAATACATTGAAAGACAAGCAACAATTCCAGGTTTAGCATCAGAGAAGAATTCCTTTAGAAAAATGTCAAAAACATAAAAACTCAATCACCAAGTGATTACTAGATACTAAACCTCAAAGTCTCAAAAAGATTCTACATTTCACAAGGGTACAGTTTCTCATCTTTTATATGTTTTTGAGGGGAGGTGTGCTCCTGTTCTCTCAAACAGTGGCATAACCAAGATACCAATTTTGAATAATTAATAATGGCACATAAAATACAAAAAATAACAACAGGTAAGAAAAGTCAATCATACTGGAAATTTGTAGCAGTTCAATAAAATTGCTACTGGTGGATGTTGAGACATGTTTATGAGTTCGTTCTGACCAACTGCTGGCCCTGTTTATTCTCTTACATCATAGAAGACGTCAGACACTGGGGACAGAACCTTACAGGGTTTGGGGTAGGGCCATTTCTTCATATATGTCTCACATCTCTATCTACTTTCTATGTCAAAATATGACGCTGCAAGACAAATAAGTATTTTGGTAAGAAAACAGTTTGGAAAGTACTATGGTTTGAATGTGTGTGCTCCAAAATTCATGTTGAAACAATCTTGAATGCAATAGTAAATAAGAAGTGGGGCCTTTATGAGGTGATTATGTCACCAGGGCTCCTCCTTCATGAATGGGATAAAGGCCTTTAAAAAGGAGGCTTCAAGCAGTGTTCAGCCCTCTCTTTTGCCGTTCTGATCCTCCTGCCATGTGAAGATCCCCAGATGGCTCCACCTATAGGAAACAAGCTTTCCTCAGACACCAAACTTACCGGTGCCTTGATTTTGGACTTCCCAGCCTGTGGAACTCTGAGAAATAAATTTCTTTTGTTTATAAATGACCCAGTCTCAAGTATTTTATAATAGCACAAACGAACTAAGACAGAAAGTTTGGGGTATTTAGCTGAACAGACTATGCTTCTTGCTCCCATGAGACTGAGCCCTTTGTACCCCTGTGCCCAGGAAGTGAATCCCTCCAATTCCTCTCTCACAGAGGAAAAGAAGAAGAGAAGGAACAGGAGTGGGAATTTAAGAAAATAAATCCCAAACTACCTCAAACCTCTGCAAGCTCCACTTCCCACAGGAACATCCCCAGAATCTGAGGCTTTTCTCGTGTTGAGAAAGAGATGAGGGCAGGTCCTTGGGTTTCCCTACAAGCATCCTCTTCCCACTTCCAGTGTAGGTACAGGGAAGCTGACATTGACTAATGCAAATCAATATGCTTAGGTGGCATGAATATATTATT
Organism: Colobus angolensis palliatus; assembly: GCF_000951035.1. Taxonomy (NCBI): domain Eukaryota; kingdom Metazoa; phylum Chordata; class Mammalia; order Primates; family Cercopithecidae; genus Colobus; species Colobus angolensis. The sequence goes on along the minus strand of NW_012117877.1, from coordinate 2,083,737 downwards.
TCATATAATGCTTACAAAGTTGCAAGGTTAACATTATTATATGATGATTATCCCTATTCCATAGATGAGAAGATTTAGACTCAGACCAGGGAAACTGTCCACAGTAATATATTTAGCAATAGCAAACAAAAAAAATGTATTTGTTTTGTTCCAAAATTCTTGCTGGTTACATTACATCCCTGTATGAAGAGAAGTCCTCCTTTTTCAGAGCCAAGCTTTCAAGCTCTCAAGATAAAACCATTACCACTCTCTTTTTTCCACAGAGGATGAGAGAACCCTCTGATGTGGAGTGAACAGGACCTAAAATTATTTCCAGAACTATCCTTGGCACACACCACAAAGCCCCAAAGCTTTGACTTCTAAGTTTCTGTAGTCTTGCTGGTCGTGCCCTGGAATGACTCAGCAGGATCAAGACCAATTACAAAATTTTACCACTTCTCTTTGTGCTGAGTCTAGAAAGATTTCTGAGAAGGGTTGTGATATATCCCAAATGATATGCAGAAGTGTACGTGATACTTCAGTATAGGTGACTATGCTGCAGGTATGTTTGTTTGCCCAGTGTACATTTGTGAAGTCCTGGTCAACAGAAAGAACAAAGAGAGGTTGCCTTTCTGTTTTCACACTCAACTCTTCCCACTATGCTGTGGCTCTTTGCTGCTGTCACGGACATAGCTGTCTCTCCTCCATCATAACATAAAGCCCACATAGATCTCAGCAAGGCAGATACACCAAAGACAGGAAGAATCTGAAATTGTGAAAAGTTCAAATTTTATATGTAGAATTATGTATCTTATAATCTTATATAAAAGTTCATATATATACATAATTACTTGAAAGTATCACCCACATGCATACACTTATGTATTTGCATATATGTGCAGGCAAAGAGAGCATTGGAAAGTAGACAGTTGATATTTTCAGATCCTTTGAGAGGCTATTTTAATAAAGAGCTGAGAATGATTTACAAAGCTTAGTTCTTCTAAAGTACTTGCAAGCAATTTCTTCTCAATGGTAGGTAAGGAATCCCTGTTTCTGATCTTGTTTCACTCACTGTTTTAGAAAACTTAAATAGAATATACATATAAATAAGATGATGCAGCATTTGTTTTTCTGTATCTGGCTTATTTCACTTAGCATAATATCCTCTATGTCCACCCACTTTGTTGCAAATGACTGAATTTCCGTTCTTTTTAAGGCTGGATGGTATTCCATTGTGCATACAATGTTTACCAGAGGCTAGGGTAGGAGGAGGAAAGAAACAGAGAGTCACTGGTCAAAAGGTAAAAAATGTCAGAGAGACAGGAGGAATACATTTGAGATCTATTGTACATCAGGGTAACTACAGTCAAGAAAAAATCATGTACCAAAAGGCATTTAGTCAGAAGTGGATTATCAAATTTCAGACTTATGAGAACTTACAGAAACGAAGGCATATCTGAGAAAGTATTTGCAAATAACCACTACTTCACTATTCCAAAATTAATGTCTAAAAGGCCTCTCTGATTATCCAAATCCAGAGAAAATAAATTTTGTATACATAATACAAGGATATCCTTTTAAAAAGTGACAGCAGCTGCCCCTGCACAGAGAAATGGAGGGGCTTAAAGGGAGAATTACATATGGATATACTTTTTGTCTGTTAAATTTTGAATCAGGTGTTTTCCCTCTTCAAAAAAAATGGAAATTAACATTTTTAAAATTGCTATTCAGTGTTACTATTTTTATTTAATCCCTCTTTGACAAGCCATTTATCTTACATTTATTCTCCTCATGTATTTGCCATGACTTCCAAAATCTTCAAAAAATCCCATTGCTTCGTTTTTATCTCTGCACCATGTTCATTTCTCCTCACTCATATGTCGCAGCAAAAATATTCTTCAGCACTTTTCATGTTATTATGCTGCGTGTCTGCATTTGGAAGATGGTTTTCCCAGGGAGATTGCAAAGGGAGGTAATATGAGTGTTAGTTCTCGTTGACAGCCTAGATTAGAATTTTAGCTCTGGCTTCTTACTAATTTTATATCCATGGCCACACGACTAAAAAGCTCTAATACTCAGTTCCTTCATTTTGAAAAGAGGATAATAATAGTAATAATATATTTTTGTGTTGTCAAAATATTAAATAATACATGTAAAATACTTTGCCTAGTACTCTGTACACAGTATTCACTCAACAAATAATTATTGTTATGCCTTTGGGTCTAGTACACTATAATTCTCACTTCAAATTCTTACATTTCAGGAAATCATGTTGTTAGTTTAAAAATTGGGACTGACTGAAGCTAGTCATGCATGGGGCCAACAAACATATGGAAAAAAAAAAAAAAAAAAAAGCCCAGTATCACTGATCATTGAAGAAATGCAAATCAAAACCATAATGGGATACTATCTCACAATAGTCAGGACATCTATTATTAAAAAGTCAAAAAATAACAGATGCTGGCAAGGTTGTGGAGAAAAAGGAACACTTATACATTGTTGGTGGGAGTGTAAATTACTTCAACCATTGTGGAAAGCATTGCAGCTATTCCTCAAAGTGCTAAAAACAGAACTACCATTTGACCCAGCAATCCTATTACTGCGTGCATACCCCCAAAATATAAATCATTCTACCATAAAGACACATGCAGCACTGTTTACAATAGCAAACGTGGAGTCAAACTAAATGCCCATAAATGGCAGATTGGACAAAGTAAATGCGGTACATGTACACTATACACTACAGAATACAACGCAGCCTTTAAAATAACTAGATTATGTCCTTTGCAGGAACACAGATGGAGCTGTAGGCCATTATCTTTAGCAATCTAACACAGAAACAGAACAGCAAATACTGCGTGTTCTCACTGATAAGCGGGAGCTAAATGATAAGAACACATGGACACAAACAGAGGAACAACAGACACTGGAGTCTACTTGAGGGTGGAGGGTGGGAGGAGGGAGAGAATCAGAAGAAATAACTCTCGGGTACTAGGCTTAGTGCCTGGGTGATGAAATAATCTGTACAACAAACCCCCATGGCATGAATTTACTTATATAACAAACCTGCACAGGTACCTCTGAACCAAAAATAATTTTTTTTTGAGATGGAGTCTCGCTCTGTCGCTCAGGCTAGAGTGCAGGGCGCAATCTCAGCTCACTCTGAGAACCCGGAGGCAAGCTCTGCCTCCTGGTTTCACACCATTCTCCTGCCTCAGCCTCCCTAGAAGCTGGGACTACAGGCACCCACCACCACGCCCGGCTAATTTTTTTTTTTTTTTTTTGTATTTTTAGTAGAGACGGGGTTCCACTGTGTTAACCAGAATGGTCTCGATCTCCTGACCTCGTGATCCACCCGACTCGGCCTCCCAAAGTGCTGGGATTACAGGCGTGAGCCACCGCGCCCAGCCTAAAATAAAAGTTTTAAAAAATAAAATGTAAAAAGTCGTATATAGATAGTGATGGGAATTGGAAAACATGGACAAATGATAGTTGTCATCCAGAGATTACATTTCTTCTACTAATTTCCACACAACAAAACGAAAAGGGAAATGTAAAAACCAGGTAAGAATATTCCCTTCCACCTTGTTTTTTCTTGAGTTGCTTTCTTGATACGTTGCCAACCAGAGTGTGGAATCTAGGTTCTGTCAGTTAGATGCTGCGTTCACCCTGAGTTTTCCTCCATGGTCTTTTGGTTTTTATCTTTGTTTCTCAATGCTCCCAATTACTTAGAAATAATTCCCAGCCATAACCCAGCCTCCATCATTTAGCCATTTGCCTGTCTGGCAAGACCTGCTCCAAAGAGGAAGTGAGTGGAAATGCTTTCATGGTTTGAGTCAGTAAACTTTTACCGAATGTCCAACACATGCTGAGTGGTATTCTCCGGCCGCATGGGGTGCACGCCTACATCCTAGACATAAAAGAAATAATAGATCTGGCTCCATTCCACTGTAGTCTTATAAAAAGTCAAAATGAGATACAGAAAAGCAGACTTCATAATATACATGGATGCACTTTGTCTTGTGCAACATTGGGTTGACACATACAAACAGTGCCAGGCTCTTGCTTTCTCCTCTTTCTCCTGTTCTCTGCAAATGCTTGACCCACCATTTCTGACTGAAATATGTTTCTCTGGCAGGAGGATCATCTGGCACACATATTTTGACCAATTCTCAAATAAGAAAATAAATAAATAAATAAATGGGTATGCCTCGGCCTCATGTGTAGAACAGACCGTGGGTGGTCATTCTGAGTTTGGACTCCAGGGCAGGAAACACCCAGCCTGTGCTTTTCAAAGTGCTAAGCAGTCAATTACCTAATTACACTCAGATATATTCTTTTAATCTCCATGGCAGGACAATTCAGCACTGCCAGATACAAACTGTATTGCACCCGGATCTGGGAACGTGTGAAATGGCCATACGTAAGGAACAAAAGAGAATTTTAAAATATGTGGGCGATGAAGCATAATTGTGCCTCTTGTACCAGTCACAGATCCTGACCCTTATCTCCACATTCACTTCATAGACTTGATAGTCATCTTGAATGCAGTCAAGAAAAAGCAAACATTTTACATCCCCTGGTAGAAAGCAAAGGAACATCTTGTTCTGCTTGCTGCAACTTGGCCGTGATACCCAACAGCAAAATGTTCACAGGCGGACTGTGTAGGAAGAACACCTGAATTCTGGGGGAAATGCATCATTCATCACTTTTTTGCTTTAAATACTCAGAAATATTTTTTCTATCATCTTGTGCCTTTTTATAGGCTGTTAATGATGGGAGAACCTGATTAAATGCAGGCAGGCTTTCACATTTAGAATGGGTAAGAGAAAGGGAACGAATGCTAAACACGTGTCGTTCACTACCAGCCCGGGCACAGCTTTTTATTATGTTTTATAAACTTTCAGATTGACATTGAGTTGGAAGAGCATTCACGTTTACATAAACGTGCCTTATTTTGCACGCGATTGCTACTAATAATAAACAGTGAATGGTTGAACTAATTCCTTCACTCCTTGTGGAAAAGATTAACTTTCCTGCCATTTGTTTGATATTTGCTGGAAATTGGGAATTCCAAAGGTCATGATGTACAATTTCCCAAATATTCAAAGCCCAGATGTCTATTAAAGAATGCAGGAGCCTTATGGATCAGGACATCTTCTTCCATGGGAGATGCTTTCGGAGTGCCAGATTTGACATGGTTTTAGCCAATCACATGACTGCCGAGTTCCCAAATGAGCACCAAGATGCCTGCAGCAGCCAACTCAGAGGCACTGGAGGATATTTTCAATTTTAAGGAAAAAGCCAGCAACAGCTGTCTAACACCACACAAACTGTTAAGTTATTTGGACCTCACTATTGAAAATAATAATAACAGAATGGTCAGGTATTTCTCATGAGTTAGAAGTGCCATGACAAAATTTACTAAGACATTAGGGTGTCAGGAAATCAGAAAGTTTGGGAACCTCTAACCTCTCATTTATACGAAGCCTAAATTCAAGAACATGAACTTATGTATGGTGTTTAACATACATAAAGCATATTATGTATGCCATATTATGTGCCAGAAAGCATATCATGGGGAGTAGAGAAACCTTAATTTATATAACATTAATGAAAAAAAAATTCACAGAACAGGGTCTCAGCTCTCTCTTGTTCTCTATGATGATTGCTATTTCCAACATCCTAAGGACTTCCCCTTGAAAGAATGACCAAACAGTTCTCGGCAGGGAGGATCCATGGAATCTGGACTTTGTGTTGTTTGCTGTTTAGCAGAGGGGGATAGAAGTGAGATGACATCTATTGCTCTCATTTCATCTTTCTTCCCTAATGCAAGTCTTGAGGAGCTTGTGCAGTGCTTTTGAAACAACTTGCTCTAACAAGCATTGTGCAAGGCCACGGATGTCAATAGTGTAACAAGGAAAACGCTCACTGCAGCCCTCCAGAAGGGTCGAGGAGATTGGCAGATTGGCAAGAACTATCAAGCTCTAGAGGAAAATGATCTGTTTAAGAAGCAAGGAATTTGGGGATTAGGAAACTTGTGGAATAATAGGTAGATCTGGAAGATCAGGACTCATGGCTAAAATAGAAAAGACTTTGGTCACAATCCTTTAAGGAATAGCTGGTTGAATTGGGACACTAGGACGTAAATATTGTCAGTTTGTCAAGGAAGCGTAGGGAGGGGAAAAGTACCTGTGGGCAGAGGATAGCATAATCTTCACGTGGCCATCGTGGAGTCTGTTGAAGGATTAACCTGCCGCTTTTGCCTTACAAAGGCTACTTAATGAGCCATTCATTCTTTATAGTTAATTCTACAACATCTTTGGAAAAAAGAAAGTAATGTGACGAATTTCAACCTCAATTGTACTCTTGTAGTTCTGTCCCAAAGACAAGAGCTGAATAATAACATTCCCACATCAAGACTACAAGGGAGAATCGCACCAAGCATTGGGCATGTGACATGAATCTCTTTCTCTGGGCCCTTCTCTGCTGAACCTCTAAATGTGCCCCAGGTCCTATGACACCCTTTGCTCCAGAGCCAACTTCTCTCTAGAAATTTCATTCATACTTCCCTTATGGCTTTAGGGGATACGCATCTACTGCTAAAATATAGATTTATTTCTCTAATCCAGATCTCTTTCCTAGACTCCAAATTCATGTATCCAATCATCTATTAAACTATCTCTACCTAGATATCCAATAAATGTTCCAAATTCAACATATGAACACAGACTTCTTGATTCTGAGATCCAAAACCTGCTCCTCTCCCAGTCACTGTAAATGGCATTGCCACCACTCAGTTATTCAAACCCAAAGCTTATTGATTTCTCTCATTCTTTCATTCCATAAAGTCATTCCACCCAGAAATTCTTTTGATTCTACTGCTTAGACCTCTCATAATCCCTCCACTTCTCTCCATGCCATCTGCCACCAGCCATTATCACTTTCCTGGATCGATAGGCCTTGCAACTCATATCTCTTCCAAGCAATTTTCTACATGTAATCTTTAAAACCTAATTAATATCATTTCACCTCTCTACACAAACCCTGTAATGGCTTCCAAATGTATTAGAATGCAACTGGAACTCTGTAACCACATCTGAGGAGCCTACAAAAGTTATCTCTACCAACTATCCAAACCCATGCGTTACCAATCTCCTCTTCACTCTCCTTCAATCCCTTCAATGCCATGCTCATATATATACTTTTTCTTTTCTCCAAAGACACCACCATGTTCCCACCCTTAGGACTTCTAGTGCCTGTGTTATCTTCCTGAGATGCTTTTGCCTCAGTTCTTCACATGCCTGGCTCCTTCTTGCCACTTAGGTCTCATTTTAAATGTTATCTTTTTTGTGTGGTCTTTTCTGCCCAACCAGTTTCACAAATTTTTTAGTCACTTCCTATCATCATCACAAAGCAATAATCACTATTTGAATACCTATTTATGTATTTATATACTTGGTACATTTATCACCTGTCTTTTTATTTTTTCCCTGAGACGAAGTCTCTCTCTGTTGCCCAGGCTGGAGTGCAGTGGCGTGATCTTGGCCCACTGCAAGCTCCGCCTCCCGGGTTCACTGCCTCTTTTGCCTTACAAAGGCTACTTAATGAGCCATTCATTCTTTATAGTTAATTCTACTGCCTCAGCCTCCCAAGTAGCTGGGACTACAGGCGGCCACCACCACGCCCTGCTAATATTTTGAATTTTTAGTGGAGACGGGGTTTCAACGTGTTGGCCAGGATTGTCTCAATCTCCTGACCTCGTGATCAGCCCGTCTCGGCCTCCCAAAGTGCTGGAATTACAGGCGTGAGTCACCACGCCCAGCCTATTATCTGTCTTACTCCTACTGAAATATAAGCTTCAGAATTACAGGAAATTATCTTCCCATTCAATACTGTATGACAGAGCATGCTGCCCAGCACATGGTAAACACTCCGTACATATTTATTGAAAACTTTTAAACTAATGAATGGGTATCTCCAGCCAGCTCTCCCATTTTGCTGCTAGTTATATATGTCTTCTACAATGGTCACTTGTGCACATGATAACTAAAGCTCACTTCTCGTCAAGATTTACACAAATAAGAGTAACTACATAATACAAAATGAGAAAAGAAAATTGAAAATGGTACTGCAATTCCAGCTTAAATTTAAATAGTTGGCTGTATTTTGCCTGGTGTGGTGGCTCACACCTGTAATCCCAGCACTTTGGGAGGTCAAGGCAGGTGGATTATCTGAGGTCAGGAGTTCAAGACCAGCCTGACCAACATGGTGAAAACCCGACTCTACTAAAACTACAAAAGATTAGCCAGGCATGGTAGTAGGCACCTGTAATCCCAGCTACTTGGGAGGCTAAGGCAGGAGAATTGCTTGAACCCAGGAGGTGGAGGTTGCAGTGAGCCAAGATTGTACCATTGCACTCCAGCCTAGGGTGACCTATCATCCAATTTATAGGCCTGGAACATTGAGAAATAGATAAGGAGTGAAATTGAGGGAGACAAAATAATGTTCAATGTTTGAGGTTTGACCTTAAATGAGACAGAGCAAGACTCTGTCTCAAAAAAAAAAAGTGAAGAAAGAAAATAAATAAATAGTTGGCAGTATTTTGATACTTAAAAAACTTTTTTGTATATCTGATAAACAAATAAGACAAACATATTCCATTAAAAAAATATATATTTCTTGAATTAGGGGCCAGGCGTGGTGACTGGCTCACGCCTGTAATCCCAGCACTTTGAGAGGCCAAGGCAGGCGGATCACAAGGTCAGGAGATCGAGAACACTCTGACTAGCACGGTGACACCCCATCTCTACTAAAAATACAAAAAATTTAGCAGGGCGTGGTGGCGGGTGCCTGTGGTCCCAGCTGCTCAGCAGGCTGAGGTGGGAGAACGGCGTGAACCCGGGAGGCAGAGTTTGCAGTGAGCCGAGATTGCGCCGCTGCACTCCAGCCTGGGCAACAGTGCGAGATTCTGTCTCAAAAAAAATAAAGAAAAATGAATAAATAAATAAATAGTTGGCAGTATTTTGATACTTAAAAAAACTTTGTATATCTGATAAATGAATAAGACAAACATATTCCATTAAAAATGTATATTTCCTGAATTAGAAAATAGTTCCTACATATTTATTAGAATTTTTTCTAAACCAATTTCACAGCCTTTGATACAATACAGAGAACTGGTTGTTTGTCTACATTTTAAAAGATTAACATAATTAAACACATTTAAGTAGCTTCTATTATGCTCCCCTCCTCAGGGTTGGGGTGTAAATAGTAGTATAGGATTATGTTATGTCACATTAAACTCTTGTGTTTCTTGGATGTCTATTTCAATAATGTTTACTGGGGCCAGGCGTGGTGGCTCACACCTGTAATCCCAGCACTTTTGGAGGCCGAGGCAGGTGACTCTGAGACCAGGCGTTGGAGACCAGCCTGACCAACATGGTGAAACACCGTCTCTACTAAAGACACAAAAAATGATCCAGGCATGGTAATGCACTCCTGTAAACACAGGTACTTGGGAGGCTGAGGCTGGAAAATTAGATGAACCCATGAGGCGGAGGTTGCAGTGAGCCAAGATGGCGCCACTGCACTACGGCCTGGGTGACACAGACTCCATCTCAAAAGAAAAAAAAAAATGTTTATTGGTTTATTGGCATGTTTATTGCTCTGCTTGAATCAAGTGTTACTTGATTCTTTTCTTAATTACCTAAGTTAAGCTAAAATTTTAACATATGTCTTTAAAGCTCTTACAATTAATGTATTTCAAGGGCGTAACTCAAAAAGTTTATGACATTTTTGGTTTGGGGCATGATTTTTAAAAACCCTGCTTTTTTTGATTCCTAGAATGGTAATAAACAACTTACATCAATATTTAGGTTCAAGAGTGTCAAGCAGTCATAAATTCCCCCTTACTTTCATTTTACTAGATATTGGCTGCCTACGTAGGTGATTTTCCAGCCCACTGAAGCCTATACATTTAAGCATTTCATTTTATAATTTCACTAATTGGTGTATAAAAAATTATGAAATTTATTATTTCCTTCTTTCTTCCCTCAAAGAAAGAACATGTATTCCTTATTCTTTGAGTTCTCAAAAGCAAGCATTTCCCTAAGTACCTACGGTATTTTGCCCAAACCCTTAACTATTTCCTGTGGATTTGAAATGAGTTATCTGTTTAGTGTCAATGTTTCTCAATGGAATGAGGCTAGTCTTTGAACAGGACTCAAGAATGAGAGATTTGGCCTTTTCTGCCCTGTCTACCACAGAGAAGTGGAAGGCAACCAAGATCTAAATTGAGGAGCAGGTATAAATATCACACCCACTTACCTAGCTGACTTTACCCATAACCTCCAATATAACTGTCAACTATATAGGTGACATTTACATGTCCACTATCTCAATTCTTTAACAATCTCTTAATAGGTTCTGAATCTGGATAGGGCAGAAGAGTTTTACTGATTGAATACTGTCAACCCCTATCATCCAATTTATAGGCCTGGAACACTGAGAAATAGATAAGGAGTGAAAAGGAGAACAAAATAATGTTCAATGTTTGAGGTTTGTCCTTAAATGAGGCTAGGATATGAGGCTTTATACCTTAAACTTTTGCAAGTATGGACCAAGAAAGTTCTTGATCTTGACATCTGCAGCATCTTATATTGTTCCATGCAGTCAGTTATTAAAATGGTGTGGTTTGCTTTTTAAGTGATATGGTTTAAAAGAACAGCTTTAGGACTCATTACAGCAAACAGTGGTCACATGTTATTTTGACTTCGGTGGATTACTGCAGGTCATCATGACTTTGTTCATATCAGTGGCTATTCATAGGCAGGCAAATGGCTGTTCTAATACAGCCTCAGGCTTCTTAGAAACACATACTGCTTATGGAAATATTTCATTATAGAAAAAAAGAGCTTTTAAAATTGTAATGAGTTGGCGTGTTTTCTTTCTGCAGTTTACTTTGTTTCTCAGCCAAATATGGGGTGGGTGGGAGACCAGGAACTTTAATCTGAGAGAGCTGAGTGTTTTAATCACTATAAAGCCCCACTGATACTGTAGTCTTAAGTGGTTGAACTTCCAGTTTCAGCTACAATACTTGTACTTTCAGCTCCAACATGTAAAGTGCTTTGAAACTGTCACTCCCAACTTTACGACAAGGGAAAAAGCTTGACAAACTGAAAAATGACTTTTCTTGGATCTATCCGAGAATAGAAGTCTCAGGGTAGACCACCACTATGAAATCCGTAGAAACAGGCAAGATGAATAGTCACAGCCAAGGTTTGTTTATCCAGAGCAGAAGCTACTGGAGCCATAAACTGGTAGGAACACTGAAATGGCAGTTTAGACAAATTGCTGGAGGCTGAGTATGGACATCCTGGGAGCCATGGTCTTAGAGGATTCCTCACACTTCAGGGCGTTTTACCTCCAGGAACCAAACCGGGTGCTCACCATGAAGGGTCAAAAAAGATTTCCTCTGCAACAGGGGGAAAAACTAATCCTCGTAAAATACACCAAAGTATTCTCCATAATAAAGTTCTACTTCACTGAACGTGTCTTTTACTTTCTGTATTATTATGCTGTGACATTTCTGGGTCTTGCTGACCCTGGAAGGGACTGCCCTCCCAGGGTTATCTGGTTCCTAGAGATAATTAATAATTAATAACTCATCTGAGAGTGTACTTTTCAATACAAGCCAACCAATCCACAGCCCACACCCCAACTACCACCTTTATCAGGGTCTTGTACTCTTTGCCTGTCTGCTCTAATCACCCTAAACCCACATGTGAAACAACTAGGGACAGCCTCTATGGCCCAGAGCCCACTAAAATTACGGTGGCCAACCCTAAACCTGCTTATCTTACCCCACCCATTTCTTCCCTCAAAAAGCATAATAAGGGTTGTTCCCATAGTTGCTCCACTACTTCGGCCCATGATGGACCCCAGCATCTCCCCTTGTTGCCCGTGATGGTGTGGCATGTCTTCTCCTCTTAGGAACTGTGAGAATCCAATGACAATTGTCTCCTGATATGTTGGCCTAACTAGACCTCCAATTTTGCATTAGTATACTATATTTTAGAATACCTACTCTGTGTGGGGGAAAAAAAAAAAAAACTTGACCTGAGCCTTATCCCACCGACTTGGGAGAGAAATGAAGCAATGCTAGCCTTCCTGTTTCACATGAAGGATGAGAAGATAAGGGGCATAAACCCAGAAAGCTTTGCAAAAGTCACAGCCCAGGAACACAGGTCAACTAGAAGATTGAGATTTAGTCAGAATATGATAGAACATTCCCCCTCTCCAGCAATTTACCAGCTCATCAAACAGGGCTTCTGTGTAATAAGTGTATTACAGCTAAAAGAACTTCAAGGTATAGATTCTACTTAAGGAGGAGTTTATAGGGAAGTACAAAGAAAACAAGGGAGACAAAATTAAAACTAGAGGAATTTGAAATCTCTCTTACCTTCAGCTGCAACAGAAATTAAACATACCCCAACTCCTAGTTACACTAACATAAAACCCCACACTGAAGGCTGATTTACCTTAGTTCCTATTTCCCAACATAGCATGTCTGACTTTCAACAAAAAATTACACAGCATGCTAAAAGGCAAGAGAAAATACAGTCTAAAGACACAAAGCAAGCATTAGAACAAGAATAATGTATTTTGGAATTATCAGACAGAGAATTTAAAAATAAATATTATTAATATATTAAGAGACCTAATGGAAAAATGAGGTAACATAAAAGTCCATATGAGTAATGTAGGAAGACATACAGGAACTCAAGGAAAAATCAAAAGGAAAGGTAAAATTCAAAAACAACGGAAAAAATTCTGTAAGTGACTTTCCTGGGTCCCTCAGTAGATTGGACGCAGCTGAGGAAAGAATCAGTGTGCTTAAAGATACATCAATAGAACTTCCAAAACTGAACAACAAAGAGAAAAAAGGATAAAAACAGGAAAAAAGAAAGCAAACCAGACCCATGGTGCAATTTCAAAAAGTACACATACACTCAATGTAAATGCCAGAAGGAGAAGAAAGAGAGAAATATGTAGAAGAAATATTTGAAATAATAATGACTGAGAACATTTGAAAACTAGTAACAGACACCACACCACAGATCCAGGAATCTCAGAAAGCACCAAGGATAATTAATAGGGAAAAAAAAAAGCACATACTTAAACTGCAGAAAACAAAAGACTAAAAGAAACTCTTGGGCCAGGCATGATGGCTCATATCTATAATCCCAGCATTTTGGGAAGACAAGGTGGATAAATCACTTGAGCCCAGGAGTTCTAGAACAAACTGGCCAACATGATGAAATCCCATCTCTGTAAAAATTAGCCAGGCGGCCGGGTGCGGTGACTCACGCCTGTAATCCCAGCACTTTGGGAGGCTGAGGCCGGAGGATCACGAAGTCAGGAGTTTGAGAGCAGCCTGGCCAGCATGGTGAAACCCCAAAATACAAAAATTAGGTGGGCATAATGGTGTGCACCTATAATCCCAGCTACTTGGGAGGCTGAGGCAGGAGAATCGCTTGAAACCAGGAGGCAAAGGTTGCAGTGAGCTGAGATTGCACCACTGCACTCCAGCCTGGGCAACAGAGAGAGACTCCATCTCAAAATAAATAAATAAATAAAAGTAGCCAGGCATGATCGTACATGTCTGTAGTCCCAGCTACTAGGGAGACTGAGGTAGGAGGATTGGTTGAGCCCCAGAAGTCAAGGCATAATTGTGCCACTGCACTTCAGCCTGGGTGACAGAGCGAGACCCTGTCTCAAAAAATAAAAAAAGAAAAGAAAAAAATTAAAGAAGCTAGAAAATTCTTTTAAAAAATTAAAACTATAGAAGAATAATTACAGACCTCCCTTTTGAAACCATGCAAGCAAGAAAAAAGCAAGGTGAAATATTTAAAATGTTGAAAGAAGGAAAAAGAACCACCAACCTAAAATTCTATAATCAGTGAACTTATCTGCAGAAGTGAAAAAGAATTAATTTATCAGACAAACCAAAATGCAGGGAATTTGTTGCTGGGACTGCCTTGCAAGAAATGTTAAAATAAGTTATTTAGGGAGAAGGTAGATTATATAGTTCCCAAACTTGGATTCACATAAAAAAGAGTGTCAGAAGGCCGGGCGCAGTGACTCACACCTGTAATCTCAGCATTTTGGGAGGTCGAGGCGGGCAGATCACCTGAGGTCGGGAGTTTGAGACCAGCCTGTCCAACATGGAGAAACCCCATCTCTACTGAAAATACAAAATTAGCTGGTCGTGGTGGTGCATGCCTGTAATCCCAGCTCCTCAGGAGGCTGAGGCAGGAGAATCCCTTGAAGCCAGGAGGCAGAGGTTGCAGTGAGCCAAGATCGCATCATTGAACTCCAGCCTCGGCAACAAGAGTAAAACTCTGTCTCAGAAAGAAAAAAGAAAAAAAAAAAAAGGTGTCAGGGAAGGAATAAATGAAGGTAAAATATTTTCCTCTTATTTTTTTATCAGAAGCATAACTATTCACTTAAAGTAATAGTAGTTTAACTATATTATAGTATTTATACTTTATTTACAGTAGTTTATACTATTAATACTAATAGTAATTTAACTATACTTTATTAATTACCCTATAGGCATGGTTACATATAGGGTAATTCTAGCATATGTATAAGTGAAATAAATGACAGGAATTTTCATAAAGGATGGGAGATATAAGGTACCTATACAACTGATACAACACATAAGCCAATGTAATGTCATTAGAAGGTGAACTTACATTAGTGATCAACATACATTGCAAATTTTAGGGCAACCACTAAAAATAGTGAAAAAGAATCATAACTGATATGCTAAAAGAAGAGGTAAAATGCTCAATTAAAACCAGAAAAGGAGTGGGGCACAGTGGTTCACGCCTGTAATCCCAGCACTTGGGGAAGCTGAGATGGGTGGATCACCTGAGGTCAGCAGTTCCAGACCAGCCTGGTCAACATGGCAAAAGCCCATCTCTACTAAAAATACAAACATTAGTCGGGTGTGATGATGCATGCCTATAGTCCCGGCTACTCAGGAGGCTAAGGCAGGAGAATCACTTGAATCTGGGAGGTGGAGGTTGCAGTAAGCCGAGATTGCACCACTGCACTCCAGCCTGGGTGACAGAGTGAGACTCCATTTCAAACAACAACAACAACAAAAATCAGAAAAGGCAGAAAAAGAAGAAGGAGTAAAAATAACAAAGAACAAATGCAATTACTAGAAAAGAATTAAAACCAGGTGGATATTAACTAATGCAGCCATATTGATAATCACTTTAAATGGGAAGGGTCTAGATACACCAATCAAAAGACAAAGATTGCTAGAGTGGATTGAAAAAAAAAACAAGACCAGTTAATGTTGTCCAAAAGAAAACTGGCTAAATATAAAAACTCAGCTTAGAAGTAATGGAGAAAGACATGTTAACACAAATCAAAAGACAGCTGGGGTACTATTAATTTCAGACAAAACAGAGTTCAGAAAAAGAAAAATTATCAGAGGTGAAAGGGGACATTACAAAGTAATAAAAGGTTCAGTTTTCCAAGAAGATATAATCCTTAATGTGTATGAACCTAGCAACAGAAACCCAAAATATCTGAGGCAAAAAAACTGATAAAATTGGCAAGGAGAAATATAGTAATCTACCATATAATTGCTGATTTCCATATTCTTCATTCAGTAATTGAATATATCAAAAAGGTAGAAAAACATTAAGGATGGAATCAACTTAAATAAGACTCTCAGGCAACTTAATCTAATTGACATTTGTATAATAATCCATCTAACAACACTAATACACATTCTTCTCAAGCTCACATGAAATATTCACCAAGATAGACCACATCCTGGGCCATATTTAGTGGAGCTAGAAGAGGGTAATAATACTGGATCATATGCCCCAAATTCTGCTTGTCATTTTTTTTTTAACTAGATTAGGCCCTCAACAGTCACAAGATACAACATAGTCCTCAATCAGCTTTAGATTTGTTAATGCAAAAGCTCTGACCAAGGTTCTAGAGCCAGACGCCGAGACTTAGAGGGCTATTTTATTAACAAACAAATGAAAAAGAATGGGGTTCTTATTTAGGATATTTCATTAACATGGGTCAAAGAAGAGAAAAATATTGCTAGAAAAGCAATTTAAAATGCCACATCCATGAAACAGTTCTCTACAAATCAAGTTTACTCAGGAATATAAATAGTTTAAATGGTTTGACAAATGTATTTCAGTCTTACTATCAAAACAGGAGCAGTAAAATGTGAAAAACACAATAAGTGGAATCAGAGACTGATTAAACTAGTGGAAGAAGACTTCCTGTCTTATGTAGTCAAGAGATTCACATTTGGTTAAAAAAAAAAAAAAAAGAGAGAGAGAGAGATTTCAATCCAATTGCTCTCAAAGTGGGCATTACAAAAGGGGGGAAATGTTTTAGCCAGTATCAGATCAGAAAACGTAATGGAACATAAGGAAATCTAATAAAAGAAGGAAGCCAAGATCTCAGAGAGACTAAAATCATTCATTTAGTAGAAGCCAGAACTCAGGGAAATATTGAGATCACACCCTCTAAAAAGTTGTGTACTTAAACTTTAGCAAGAGCTACTGAGAATTACCTTTTGAAGGTAGAGAAAACTTGGCCAATTGGTTTTGGGCATATTTGCGACCTGGAAAGTCAGATAAAATTCCTAACGTGTTCTAGGTGAATTTCAAAAAGATTCTTCAGTTTTAGGTGGAGACACAAGTATCACTTTTGTCCTGAGAGCTTGTGTCTAAGGAATATAGAATGAAAAAATAAAGCACCAAAGTGGTGAGGCATGTCAATGTAAAGCCAGTCCTCTGGTAGATGCTGTCCGAATGGAAAGTAGTCCCAGCTACTAGGGAGACTGAGGTAGGAGGATTAGTTGAGCCCCAGAAGTCAAGGCATAATTGTGCCACTGCACTCCAGCCTGGGTGACAGAGCGAGATCCTGTCTCAAAAAATAAAAACAGAAAAGAAAAAAAATTAAAGAAGCTAGAGAATTCTTTTAAAAAATTAAAACTATAGAAGAATAAGAATTATAGACCTCCCTTTTGAAACCATGCAAGCAAGACTACCAACTTGCCCTGGACTACCAACTGCAAAAGTTGAAGGTGGACAAAGATTTGTTGGGCATTCCTGTAACTTTCTAGTTTTATCTCAGGATGAAACCAAGCAGAGTCTGTTTAAACAACACATAATTGGGTTGAAAAGCAGAAGAAAGTAACGAGAAAAGAGGAGTGTCAGTCTTACATAAAGTAGAGAAGGAAAGAGACCAGAGAAGTGAACATGTTACCAACTCTGACAGGTGTTCACTCAAAGAGAAGGAAAGGTAATGCTAGGGGAAATAGAATGCATGGCTAAGGTTCCGAGCATCACAAAACTCCTCAGGCAAACATTTTCAAGAGTAGCTTCTCACAAATGTTTTTCAAGGGTAGTATGGATTAAATGAAGGAATATAGGTGAAACATGATTAAGGTTCGTTCTGTCACTGGCAGAACTCAGACCTCGTTCATCCTAAGAATGCACAAAAATATAAGGAACAAAGGAGAAATGGAAATTTAAAAGTTTTTAAGATTCTGAGTGAGAAGAAAATACGACCAAAATAAGACTTGGTTGGATGCCATTCATACAAACATCTAAACTTTGCAATAAAAAAAGAATATCCCCAACCTCACTTTTGCAGTCAGAGATATTTTCAGCCTTTTGCACCAAGATATCTCTGGTTGAGAGATTTTTTTTTTTTAGTTCACAAGTGAAAGATTTTGGTCTAGACTGACTTTTTGCAAAGCAGAAATCTTGACTTTTTTTCATGTATCTTCCTTTTCTCAGGTAACACTGAGTCCTTAATATGGTCTTTGGCAACACGTAAGTGCTGAGTTCTAGGATCATAATTTTAACCAGGTTAACTGCTTTAAGGGGTAGAGGCTCATTGCATTTAAATTTCACAGGCGTCCGGGCAGTAGTGTGAAAATCTCATATATCCTATTAGCTTTCAAGATCTTTAAACCTGAAGCTCATGAGAAATTTGCATTAAAGTAATGCAGTTTCTGAGGCTCTGAAAAAAACAGCAGAGGCTAAAAAGCTTCTGAGGGCTTCCAAGTGTTGAGAACCTTTCTGACTAAGCCTGAACAAAATATGACATTTGAGAGGGTATTAATTTCTCTGGATTTTGAGCTTTTAACTCACATGGGTTAAGAAGATTTGATTGTGGGTTATAAGTTACTTGGGTATAGGACTTTAACTGCAAAGGAATTTAATCTTTGTTAAATTCTTCTTGGATTTTGATTATAAAAGGGCATTCGTACTATTATCAATGGCAAAAACCGCACTTACTTTTGCATCAACCTAATAAAAATGTGGGATATCTCTAGATTGTTGGATTTTCTATATGTTGATTTTTAATCTTTGTACAGTACTTTGAGTGGGCTTTCCCAGACAACATGGCCAGACATAAATTGGTCTTTGGTTACAGCAGTGTCTTAGAATTAATGTAATTGTGTACTATTTTGGTCCATGTTAGGGCTTTCTTAGAACAAATCTGAAATAACCAATAGCGGACCCGAGATAATCTAAAACGGAAAAGCTGTTGGTATTAACATCATAAAGGTGGAAATAGGCTGGGTTGTATTCGCAGACTGTTGCTTTTGCTGATTGGTAAATCTGATGGAAGAAAGTAAGCATTTATGCCTCGGCCCTCTCTCCTTCCTTGGACCCACCTCTCGTGAAGAAAGAATATCTGAGTTATTTCACGATGTAAGCTTTACATGTCAAGGCCAGTTATTCAAATCTATCTAATTATGGGGTGCTTATTAGCAATGAATTTCCATCCAGCCTGAAACCATACCCTTCAAAATAAAACTTGTAATAATGTTAGTATTTTGGTTTCTGCATGAATACTGTGACTCTCAGTTGGTCCAAACTCAAGGAACAGGATTGCTATTTATTAGCCCCCTAAACTCCAATAACATGAAACATAATTTATGTTTTTCTGATGATTTCAGGAATATGATTTTGTTATGTTCATCAGTTAGAAATATTTTTGGCCACAAGTAACAGAAGACCTATCTCAATGGTTTAAATAAATAGAAGTTTATTTTTCTTGTGTAAATTATAATGTAGAGGTGTGTGACAGTTGGCAATGATTCAACACATCAAAGGTATGAAGGATGATGTTTCAGGAATCTATGTTTACCTTCCCTGCAAGATCACAAGATGTTATCACAGCTGCAAACATCATAGTCACATTTAAGTTATTAAAAAGAAAGGTGGGGTGGGGAAGAGGAGAGAGATGTCAGCTACTTCTCTCTCTTTTATCAGGAATGTAAGTCTTTTCAGAAATTTTCCAACATACTTGTTCATGTTGTGTCATGTGGTCACTTCTCACTGCCAGGAATGCTGGGAAAATGAGTAATGAGTTTTTCTAGCCTTTATGGTAGAAGGTAACAAATGCATTAGGGGCTGGTAATGCCTATCATAGTAGTCAACAAATAGTGTCAGCCACATAATGGGCAGTGATGCTTTCAGAGGCTCTTGAATGGATAAAGTATTTTCCAACATTTGGGTAAAGATTTAATGTGGATGTTAACTTTCTCATTTTTTGTTCTTGTTTTGTGTATTACCATCTGTTTTTAATCTACTGCCTTACTTTTAAGAACTATATTGCTTGATGATAACTCTTTTACAGAAAAAAAAAAAGTTCATGAGCTTTGTGATTTTTTCTTCTCATACTGCGGGGACTTTTTTCTTTTATTCTCATTTTACATGTCTGTCAGGGTCATTAATGTTACTGGATGTCTGACTTACAGTGTTATTATTTCTGAAGTTAAAAAAAATCCCATTTTTATTTTTTTCTAACTGGTCATATTTTAGGTTTTACAAGAGGAAAATTTTATCATATTCAAGAGATTATTTATTTAAATTCTGATAATACTTGGTAAAGGTTATTCAAAATGTGGCTTTCTGTTTTATTTTGTGTTGCCCTTGTTGTCACCACTTTTTCCCTCTCATCTCTTGAAGCTTAGTAAAATAGTATAGGGTGCTAGCCCTACACATTTAATCCAAATGTTTAGCTAATTTTGAGTTTCATCCAGATTACATGGGATTCACAATAGATTTATGTCCTGCTTTTCATGAGAACTTAAAATCATGTCCGTTAAGATTTTTTTCCCCTTCCAACTTTGAAATATTTTACTAATAGAATGGTATTATTACATTATGATGTAATGTCTGTTGACTTTGCAGAGATTTTTTAAAAATGTCTTGCTCTGGATTAGCATTGGCAAAAACTTGTTAAATCTGAGTGGATTTGTTTACAACATTAACTATTATAAATGTGAGTCCACTTTTTGTAAGCTTCCTGCTTCATTTGGCTAGAGAAAAAGTACAACGTCATGTATGGAACTTAATAATTTGCATGCGCAAAGACTTTAGGTGAGTCTTTCCAGAGAAGGAAATGTTAAGAGAATTTAGCCTTTAAAATAAAAGCTAGCATATCTAGTATAAATAAAAAGGGTTGCTTTTCATGTATGCATTTTTCACATAACCGTTCATTTTCAAGTTTCCCACATGTGTCTTACATACAGATCATAAGACGGAAAAGGAGCACACCAACAGTAAGCAGTCCTCAGAAAAATGCTGTACATCACTTTTGCACAAGCTCTCTGCCAGAAAAATTAGTGCAGAATCTGCCTCTCATTATGGATACAAGACAGGCCTTTTGCTCTGTGTGTGCACCAACTGTATCCCACCACCAGAACAGACAAGCACACAGGGCAGGGCTGGCAGTGACACTGAGGCACTTGCTGTCTTTACTTGCTGTTTGGAACCAAGGCTGCCAGACCACTGCTAACACTGATTGGCGTTCACACTTCATTTGAGTGGGTTTGCATTTGGACGCAGTCTTCATTTTCACCTTTCTTTCTATTTCCTGAGGAAAATGAGTAATTCAGTGAGGCTGGTGTGCTTTTCAATTCTAGGATTGTTTACTGACCCTCCTTTCTTTATAAAAGAAAGGTCTGCATATTTGAAACGTGTTAGATAAAAGGGTGCTATATTCAACTCCTGCATTTTTCAAATAGCTTTTTCTTCTTTTATTATTTTTTCTTCTTTCCTCACTTAGCTTAGGAGCTGTGTGAATGGTTGCTAACTGATAGCATTAGATACATAAACTCATCATTTATCTACAGAACGAGGACAAAATTAAACTAGAGAAAATGACTGTACATTAGTTTTTGGTAAGTTTGAACCAGACTTAAAAGAGGTCCCTGGGGAAAAGTTATTGACATATATATGAGTACATGATTCTTTCCACCGAGATGGAGCAATCTGTTTTCTTCCTCATAAGGACTTGGCGTCGGTCAGTGGATTTTAGAAACGTCACTCTGTAGTCAATTCACGTCAAAGCTATGAGAGTGCTGCTGATACTCATTTGATTTTTTAAAAAGCTAAAACTTCATAATGTCAGACTGCATCAGAATTCTGAACTCTTCTTTCTGCACTAATCTCAGGAAATATAAACCACACACATACACACACACATTTTTGTTGTTATTATTCATGGAAAGAACCTGGTTAATATGCGGCTGCAAAGAAAATTGACCTGAATTCTCGAGATCAATTAACTCTCTGGTGCAAACCACCTTGACAATTGGTCACTTCTACACTGTATTTCTATCATGGTTTTCTCCAAAATTCTGTGTAATCAAAAGACCGTAAGAAAACTTAATAAGTTATTTCAATTATGAGATAAATTCATATCTTGTGATTAGAGGAAAAGCAGCTTCTTTTGAAATAAAACTCAGCTCTCAAGGTCTTTGTATGTCTTCATTTTTCCACCTGGTAATATTTTCCTGCTTTTTCCCATTCTTTTCTCCTTTATTCCCAAGTGGATCCGGCATACCTTCAAGACTTGGCTCAAATGTCTCAGTGATTACTTCTTTGACTGTTTCTATTCATTCATTTAAAAGGTGAAAATACTAAAAATACAAATATATTTAGTATAGCAATGCTCTTTGTTATAAGATATAGTCTTTGTCCTATGAAGCAAGTCCATTTGATATGTGGCTAGTCTAAATTGAGATGTGCTGTCAGTATAATATACACACCAAATTTTGAAGACCCAGAATGTAAACACAAAATTTATGACTTATTAATAATGTTTCATATTATAATGATACCACAAAATATTTCAAGATGCAGGGTAAAATAAGTTATTAAAATTAAATTCACCTGTTCCTTTCTATTTTTAACATGGTTATTAGAAAATTTAAAATTACAAATGGGACTGGCATCAGATTTCTATTTGGCAACATACCTTAGACTATAAACATCCTCAGAATAAGGATTATGTTTTACTAATTTCTGTATTTAAATATCAGTTACATAGAGAATGAACAGGTGCAATAAATATCTTTAACTGAATGTATATTTTAATAGCCATCATTAACGTTCTAGAGCTAAGAACAAGATGCTAATTTGCAGTGTTAAAAGTTACTTTAGGATTGAAACGTTTGATGCTCTAATTTTTTCGTATTTATTTTTTAAGCTATAACAGTTTGGGAAGAACTCTAATGTTTTCTTTGCACAGATGATTTGATTTAGTTCCCTCTACATCCTGTTTGTTCGTGCCCACAATCCTGTTACCGTTATTTGGCCTGCCACATTATACAGAGATGACTTTCCTCAAACACTGCCTGATGGTTCAGCAGAGGGCCAAATGCTGTACTCCGACTTTGCCTGGCAGGATCATGAGCTAGAGATGTAATGAAAAAGATAGCAGGTAATAGCAAAATGCTTGAGCAAATCTGTTCATTTACCACTGGCATTCCAATTAGCTGTCCGGCAAGCCTCAGGAGATCCCCAAATCCATTTTTCATGACTTGTATAATGGAGAGCAAAATCTCTAAGAAATTTGTTATTTCTTTGGGAAGTCCAAGAAGTAGGTAATATATCATTTCCTAGTGGCTTCTAGAATCTCAGTTCAGTCTCTTAAGACTTTAGGATTTGGATTTTGCTTTGTTTTATTTATTTATTGGCAAAAGGTGGAGAGATGAGGACTGTGACTGATTCTTATTTGCTGCGGTCCCAAAATAAATAACTGATCAGGGAGACTAATGAGATATATCAACTAAATACAGATTGAGGATCCTTAATCCAAAAATCAAAAATCCAAAATGTTGCAAAATTCAAAATTTTGGGGGTGGTGACATAATGCCCCAGGTGAAAAAATTCACACCTGATCTCATGTGATGGGTTGCAACTATAGGTTCTTATCATGCACAAAATTATTTAAAATTGTATAAAATTACTGCCAGGCTATATACATATACATATATATAAACACACTCACACACGATGTATATATAAAACATAAATTAATTTCATGTTTCAAGTTGAATCCCATCCCCAAGACATTTCAGCACAGACATGCAAATATTCCCAAATCCCAAGAATATGAAGCATGAAACATTAGCATTTTGTTTGAGAATTTTGCATAAGGGATACTCAATCTGTACCACATGTAATCCTGGATTTGATTTTGGGTTAAAAAAAAAGAATATTCCTGGGACAATTCACATAAGTTGAATAAAGTCTGTAAAATAATAATAATTAGATTAATGTTAATTTCCTAATTTAGATTATTGTACTATTGTTATGTATGTACATTTGCATTCATATTACTATTTTTTCAGAAAGTACATTTTTCACATTTTCTGAAATTCTGAATTCTTGACCACTTGAAGTTTGCTGATTTTTTCTAAATTCCAGTTATATTTTTATCATTATATTTATAATTATATTCATAGTTTAAAATATTCATATTTAACTTTCTGAACCATATAGGCTTCTTCTGGTGGCCAAGTATTTTCCATAAATTATTTTCGATATTAATATAGTTTTAATCTGATGAATAAGGCTATACATTGAAATGAAGTTAAACCAAACATACATATGGATTTTCCATTATGTTTGTTCTCAGTTTCAACTTAAAATATGCATGTTCCACCCAAACTCTCTGTTCCACCCAAACTCTCTCTTTAAATATGCTTCAAAAATTTCAAGTTGCTCTTAGAATCCTGAGGAGATATCACATTTCATTTTATGGGAATTAACTTTCATTCCTGACTTGGAGTACTAGGAGTTATTTAACCATTTCTAGGGACAAAGTGAAAATTTTAGAAGGAATCTATGCTGACAGTATAAAACAGAGACAATAAAGTGGAGAGACTGGGATTGCAATTGTACGACCAATGATGGGACCATAACTAGAACAGTGGCAATAAAACGAAACAGAGAGTCCTGTTATAATAGCCTTTTCAGAGGCAGCATCACACTATTGGAATGCCCATGTTGAGGCAGAGAGAGCTCATCTTTTCACTAGAGTTGCCAAGACTGGGGACTCAGGGGCCTGAGAGAAGGTGTCCAACAAACAGCATAGAGGGAAGGTATTTTTGCATTATTTTATTAATGCTCAACATTTGAAAAGTTTTCTAAAATATATATACTCTTTAAGATACATTTTCTGTAAAACTTTAGGTGTGAGTCCGTTACAGATAAGGCTAAGGGAATTTGCATGGAGAAATATGTGAATCAATTAAGAGCGTGCTGCTGTGAAATCAGAGTCACCCACATAGATCTGCAAATGTGTCATAGAAATCGCACTCACTATGGCCACTGCATTCCGTAATTTTTCAGATTTTCCACAGGACAAAAATGCTCGGCTTTAGAATATTAGCATGTAAGGAAAGGGCAGCTGATATTTTCCCAAAATGTCATAATTTATTTTTGCCTATGTATGTCATATGGTAAAAATATTTCTTGACAGATAATAGGGAAAAAAAAGAGAGACAGTGAGAGAAAATGGGGCAGGGAATGAAGGGAGAGAAACAGGAAGGATGGATGGACCATCTGTTCCAATATAAATCCATGTAAAATAACCCAGAAAATAACTGATTGAGTCAAAGGCAGATATGAACGCTTAAAACGCTAGTCACAATCAAAAGTCTTCTTTTCATCAAAAGCTGACAGCAACTGGCCAAGGCCTTCACTAAGTGATGTGCTAAAGAATCTCCAGCCAAGAGGCAAAAATGAATAAAGCGAAAATTACTGCTATTACCCTGAATTGAAGATGACCGATCAGGCCAAGTCGACCTGTGAGGATTGAAAGTCAGTGAGCCGAAAGCTGTGTCAGAGACCTGGCCTGCCCTGAATCCCAGGAATCCTCCTTCACCCATCAGCAATAATCACTGCTAAAGGCCTGTCATCGTCTGCTTTTCATCATCACTAATCAGCACATGGGAGTGCCCGCAACCACGCCATATCATACTCTCCTTAGGCCGAACCTGAAAACTGCCATTGTCCTTTACAATCTCACCTTTATAGAGATTTACTTTCTTCAATTTCCAAATTCTCTTTAGTATTTCTTTCCAACCTCGAAAACAAACAAAAACCCTTGACTCTGAAGTAGTGAATATATCTTAGTATTGTTTTTATATACCTTGATTTAGATGATCTTTAATCTTAAGTGACATGAAATCATTTTTTGACAGCTTCCTTTAACTAAACTCCTATTTGTACTTTAACTGGTGGTGGTACAGTGGTTTTGCTGTTTATATCCACAGAGAATTTGACTGTTTTTCCCAAGAACCTTTCACCTCTTCTCACCTCTACTCCTGACACAGATGCATACACGCACAACATATAGTACACACACAACACACAGCTTTTTATTTCACTGTCTACTAAAAAGTGAGTGAGTATGCTTTACCAAATAGCTGACTAGATGTCAGATTTGAAGTAGGTGGTGCTGAAGATAATTCTAAGCATGCTGGGCTTAGGAACTGAGCGGGTAACTCAAATTCTATGAAACTGCATCCTTTTCTGTTATGCATTCAGCAGTCATTCTCCCCAGCAAAGGGGAGTTAACTCAGGCAATGACAGGCTCTCTTGAGCTATTACATGGCAAGCTCCATTAATCCTCCAAACAAAAAGAGTGGCTGAACAAGTCTTAGTTCCAGATGTGTCTCTTCCTGCCAGCCCCTGTCCTGCCCAGACACAGGTGCCAAAGTTCTGCCCCTGCTAGTTCATACACCCATGAAAATCTAGCCTGGCAGTGGGATAGGTGCAACTGCCCTATGAACACTCAAGCATGGAAGCATCTTCTGTGTCTGGGGAGAATTTACTCCTCTGAGGCTTTCATGGCAACTCACAAGGCTGCCACTGTACCTAATCCCAAATGTGTGTGGCTGTTCTGTCTGACTATCCCCACGACCAGGGCTCTTGGTCCAAATCTCCAAAATGGCTTCCTCATTATGGCTCCCACAAACTGAAGCTTAACTCAAATGACCTTGATTGTTTCTACCAATGACATCTCATGGGCTTCGATCCTGCTCCTCAAATCAACTCATACCCCTGGCACTGAGAACTGCTTCCACTCAGAGTGCAGCCACCCCAGAACAGTGGCTCTTAACACTAGGTGTGCATCAGAATCCACTCAAAGTTCAATTTCCTTTCCTCCAAATAAGAAATAGTGACTTAGGTAGCAAGGCCAGACCCAGGACAATATGTTAACAATTATGTGCAATTACAAACAATTCTAGTTTGAAAGCTGTTGCAAACGTTTTTAGAAGTAATCCGGCTACAAATCATTAAATAAAGTAATAAATATTCTGGTATGGAAACTATTGCGATAATTAGTTGCCATGTTAATCTTGGCATGATTAAATTACTGCTTCAACAATTTCTTAAAATTAGTGAATATCCTTTTTTTTTTTTTTTTTTTTTTTTTTTTTTTTGAGACAGAGTTTTGCTCTTGTTGCCCAGGCTGGAGTGTAATGGCATGATCTCAGCTCACTGCAACCTCTGCCTCCATGGCTCAAGCAATTCTCCTGCCTCAGCCTCCTGAGTAGCTGGGTTTACAGGCACCCGCCACCATGCCCAACTGATTTTTTTTTATTATTATTATTTTTAGTAGAGACGGGGTTTCACCATGTTGGGCAGGTTGGTCTTAAACTCCTGACCTCAGGTGATCTGCCCACGTTGGCCTCCCAAAGTGCTAGGATTATAGGCGTGAGCCACCACGCCCAGCCCAGTGAATCTCCTTTCTACTCCTCTACTAATTTCCCCTGAATCTCATGCTGTCTGATATTTCTCAGCTCCCCTGACCTACCAGGACTGTTGTCATGGCAAGCTACCAGCACTATACAAAAGCAAACCTTATAAACCACTTGCTCTACCTCATCTTGCAACACAGTTCCTGTTTTGTTTTGTTTCTCTTTTCTCTGGCATTTGACCTCAGGATTCATCTAGACTCCCTACTACTTATGGTTGGTTCTGATTCTGCAGCTGAAGGACTCACTTCTCTTCTTATCGATCAATTCAACTTTCCCTCCAGAACAACAACCTTTAGCTGTAAACTGTCCTTAGATATTATCTGAGTCTGTTTGTGCTGCTATAACAAAATGTCTAAGAGTGAGTAATTTATAAGCAACAGAAACTTCCCTTCTGAAGCCTAGAAAATCCAAGATTAAGGCACTG
Organism: Colobus angolensis palliatus; assembly: GCF_000951035.1. Lineage (NCBI taxonomy): Eukaryota > Metazoa > Chordata > Mammalia > Primates > Cercopithecidae > Colobus > Colobus angolensis. The sequence continues at coordinate 2,056,192 of NW_012117877.1, read as the reverse complement.
GCAGATTTGGTGTATGGTAGGGGTTAGTTCCGCATAAATGGCACCATCTAAGTGTCCTCACATGGTGGAAGGGATGGAAGAGCAAAGAGCAAAAATGGTCTTAGGGTGATCTCTTCAACCACCTTCATAAAAGGGGGGCCCTCATGACAATCACTTCCCCAAAGGCCCCACATCTTGATACCATCACCTTGAGGTTTAAATCTCAACATAAGAATTTTGGAGGAACACTCATTCAAGCCACCCAGGCATACACAAATTTATTTCTGAGTTGTAAAGTTACAGGAATTGTTTTCTTCCTTATGTTTCTCTAGGTAAAGATAGTTTAATAATACCTTTATAATGGAAGGTGGAAAAAAAGAGTTATTTTTATTTTTATAAAAAATAAACTAAATAATATAATCCATCTAATCATCCCAATCTCTGGAATCAATTCACTTTCTACAAACAGGACTCTCACCAAGTTCCTCATGGTCTTCCCTACTGATGCCCACTTTTTCTAAAACTCCTCTTGTGCACCCTCATTTAGCTAATTTAGGATGCTCTAGATGTTAGTTCTGTCCCTTTGTACAATCCTTACACGTGGATTTAGCATGCCTCTCTCCTGGTCCAAAAGATTCATTGATTTTATATTTCGAAAAGTGACCATTACTTGGTGAGACATATCACACTTGGAGAAGTGACTGAATTTTGGGAAATAGGTCCTTCAAAAAAAGCTGCTTTAATATTTTAAGTATAATTCCAAACCATATTTTGGAAAACTTTCAAAAACCACATATTGCTTCTATAATAAAATCTATAAAACAGAAAGTTCATTTCCATTCATTTACCAACTATTCGTCACATGCATACTATGTAGCAGACATGAGTCTAGCTGCAAGGCAAGCTTTGCTGGCTTAGTAAGAGGAAGCAGACAAGCTGGGGGTAGTGCTGAGAAAAGATGGTCAAAGTAAAATATGGGGAAGGTTCTACAAAGTGGAAAATGACTTTTCCACTACTTTTGATGCAGTTTACTACATCACATCTCAACTCTGAATATTTTTTAGCAGCCTTGATAACATAGCTTCACCTAAGTCATTATAGAAGATGGAATGGTGGACCCAAAAAGATATGCCCATGCTGTAATTCCTGGAGTGTGTGAATGTGATCTTATCCGGGTAAGAGCTAAATCCAGTGACAAGTGTCCTTACCGGAGACACACAGGGAGAAGAGGAGAAGGTCATGTGAAGACAGGGGCTGAGACTGGAGTGATTACATCCACAAGCCAAGGAATACCACCAGAAGCTGAAAGAGGTAAAGAGAAACTCCTCCCTGGAGCCTTCAGAGAGAGCGTGACCCTGCCAGCACACTTTAATTTCAGACTGTGACCTGCAGAATTGTGAGAGAATACATTTCTGTTGTTTTAAGCCACCAAGCTTGTGTTAATTTGTTATAGCAATCACAGTAAACTAATGAAGCCATATCCTCTCATTTGCACTCAAGTTTCCACACCCTATAGCAACAGAGGGTGTGTATAGTTGATACATAATAAACTCTTAATGGACTCCAGACCAATGTTTTATATCGTTTAAAAACTAGCTCTGGGTAGGGGAGAGGGTTGAGGGCAGCCCAAATTGATTCAAAATTATTCTTCTGCTCATACAACATGCATAATCTTACTCTAGAAAAAAATATGGTAAAATACAGTATATTTTTCTTTCCTTGCTTACCATAAGCTATACCAAACAAGAAAGGAAAAACACAGCACAAATAATTTTGATATTTTTTCAAACACAACATGTTCAATTTTTGAGAAAATTATTCTCTAAATCATTTCAGAAATATTCTTTATCTTTTCCATAGGATGTACATTGATTGGACCCTTATTTTTATTCTTTTCTTATCTAAAACATCTCCCATTAATCTCTTCTCTTTAGCTATGTAACTAACACAAACATGACTTTTCATTTGGCAAGAACGGATTTGGAAATCCAATATTTATTCTGAAGCCATTCAGAGTTCTAACTTTGTTACCTAGTTATTATAAATTAAACCACAAACCAAGACTGTACAATACTCAATGCTAAATGTAAAGAAGTTTTACATTCAAATAAAATAAAAATTTCATATAAGAACTAAGCATAAAACAGCATCGAAAATAGGAACACACTTAGATAAAACTTAAAAGAAAACACAGAAAATGAGAGAAAAAGTTAACAGTTATAGTTCTGCAACACTTGATGGTAACCTCCTAAAACTACTTTGGGCTGTAATTAAGCAAAAAGATAAGATAGATGGTGAGTGGAGGAAGGGGAAATAAATAAAGCTTGAGTGGGAATTTCCTGACAAATGTGCCTTACCATTGGAGCTGAGCAACATCTGCATTGCTTGCATTTCCTTTCATTACCCCAACACCAATCACTTGCTCATTTATCATCCCCATACATACGGCATTATTGAAATGTGATGATTCATCGCTTTCCATTGATCAAATAATATTCAGAGTTATTTTCAAATGCTTTGCATATAGAGGTGACTAAACAACTAAAAACCTGTGCACCTTCCTTTTTAATAACACATTGAGGAAAAGATTTGGTAAACCTGATTTCTAATAATTTCTCCCTTTAGCATGGAGCCCATGCTCTCTTCACCGGCTCCATGGACCTTCATGCCAGTCTCCCTCCATGCCTGCTCATTCCACATGCTTTCATGTGCAAACAAACAAAACATGTGTCAACTCAGAGCACTTGTGAGCTATGTACCTTAAATGAAAATATAAAGAGAACTGGGAGCAAATGGATGTAACAATTATGTAGGAGACTCTTTAGTATGTCATCCGGGAATATAGCATGCTATACATGAACAGACCAGACTTCATAAATCAGAAGTCATACTGCCATCCTTTCAGACTGTGACTACGTGTGTGTGTGTGTGTGTGTGTGTCTGCTGAATGGAAAGAAATACGATCTATATGTGAGTCATTTCTGTAGCCCTCTGAGAGCTTAGTGATATGTCATTGGAGATGTTCAGAAACTGTTTATTGATTGTAATGGACATGAGAATTTTCCTTTTCTACATTGTAGAATCTCAGTTAGAGATGCCAGCAAATAGAAGATTTGGGTTTAGTAATCCAAATGGAAGATGTGTTAGCCCTACTGAGAGTTTCTAGGGCCTCTATGGTATGGCAGTCACACATCTAAATTCAGTTCTGAGCAAACTGCTGAAGGCAGCTGTCACCCATGCTTCCCTCCACAGGTAAGCACAGCTAAGGCAATGGCTAAATTCTACAAGAGAATGTGGGCAGCTGTGAAAGGACAAAATCTCTTCTATATTGAATCTGAAAAATCTTGTAGTACAACACATATTAGAGTCTCTCTTTCCCATCCTCTTTCCTTTTCCCTTTGTCTCTGATAGGCAGAAAATGGGTGAAACATTGACATTTATAGAACACCTACCATGTGTTAGTTAAGTTGCGCACTAGGTGCTTAACCTTACTTTAACCCTAACTCAGTTATGATAACAGTATTGTCTTTGGAGAAATCTCAGCTCAGAATTCTTGCCAGTCCACTGTTCATAAGTATAAACTGAGGCACAGTTAGCCAACACACACATCCACCATCTTTCAAAGGAGCACAATAAGATCAATTGATCAATACGGAAAACTTAGGGCTGAGCCAACATATGAGCAGACTACATGGAAAAGTTTTCTTTAAATTAAAATGTAAGAACATACTTTATTGATCACAATTAAGGTTGTAAGGAAAGCAGACTGGAGTGCAAATATTCAGAGAATGTTGCAAATACTGGTGGGAATAAATAGTTTGTAGCCTTGGTCACAGACAAGAATCAGGTCAAATGAAGTAGAAGAAAAAGAGAAGTGATCTACAACCTAGGAAAGATTAAGACAAAGATAAATTCAGTCTCCAAGTTGGGAGCAAATATAGCTGATAACTCCATAGGTATTAATAGTTTTAATCAGTATTTAAAGCAAATAAAGAATTAGCCAGATATATCCCAATGTGAATAATGTTTCCCCAGGAGGCAAAAAAGTACTGTATGGTTTTCAGGTATATCTAAGTTGTCCTCCTCCAGTTTTTGGAAACCCTCTTAGAGCTAAAGGGACACTAGAATCAAGCCTTGGTTTCCCTTTGTTGCATCTTATGCATCTATCTTTGTGTTCTGTGAATTTAAAAATTTAATATTAGCAAAAATATATCTACCCAAGAACGTGGACTAGATATTCCAATTTGTACAGCATATATGTTATGGACTGAATGTTTAAGTCCCCCTCAGATTTATATGTTGAAATCCTAACCCCCAGTGGGATGGCATGTGGAGATGGGGATCTTTGGGAGGTAATTAGGCCATGGGGATGGCACCATCATGAATTAAATTAGTGCTGTTTTAAAAAGAGACCCCAGGAAGCTCCCTTGCCCTTTCCTCCATGTGAGGTTACAGTGAGAAGATGGCTGCCTATAAATCAGAAAGAGGTCCATTATCAGACACCAAATCTACCAACACCTTGACCTTGAACTTCCCAGCCTCCAAAACTGTGAGAAATAAATTTCTTCTGTATATAAGCCACCCAGTCTATGCTATTTTTATGATAGCAGCCTGAATGGACTAAGACAATGAATGTTAGCAATTTTAACTATATTTTCCATGAATATCTAATACCATTATAAAACTCTATCCTCAAATGAAAAATAAAAAATGTGACCACAGTAAAAATGACATTTAAGATTCTTAACATTTACTTGGTGTATCATGTGAGACACTTTGTCTCTGACAACTCCAGTGAAAATGAGCTAAACACACAATGGATATAATGCTGGAGTTCAAAATAGACATCTTCTGTAGTATAGAACTGATATGGTTTGGCTGTGTCCCCACCAAAATCTCATCTTGAATTGTAGCTCCCATAATTCCCATATGTTGCAGGAGGGACCACGTGGGAGATGGAGGTGGGTCTTTCCCATGCTGTTCTCATGATAGTGAGTAAGTCTCATGAGACCTGATGGTTTTATAAATGGGAGTTCCCCTGCGCAACCTGCTGCCGTGTAAGACCTGACTTTGCTCCTCCTCGCCTTCTGCCATGATTGTGAGACCTTCATAGCCATATGGAACTGTGAGTCCATTAAACCTCTTTTTCTGTATAAATTACTCAGTCTTGGGTATGTCTTTATTAGCAGCATGACAACAGAATAATACAAGAACACACATATTCAAAACACACCTGTTTTACTTAAGCAGAAAAAAGAAAAATTGTGTGTGTGTTTTTGTTCTATAAAGAAAATATAGCTAAAGAGTAACCATTGTGAAATATAGGGGATAGGTGTCCAGGTCATTCATTTCACTATTTTCTCTACTCTTGTATATGTTTGAAATTTTCATAATCAGATATAACACATGTACACTCCAGTATGTAAAGCCAGTGGCTCCTATCCCATTGGAGTTTCCCATAACCTCATTGGGAGCTGCATGTGAAATGCTTGTCTCATTCATTGATGTAGCGGGCTGTGCCATTATTCAGGTGTCTAACAGGTCTCCTTATTAGGGAACAAAAGCACTTAACAATGCTTGTCTAATTGTGTCCAGACAATGTAAACAGCTCATCTTTATCCAAGTTGAATTCCTAGTCTCCATAGTAGCATGTCAGTAACTATCAATCAATGTCTTTTTAGACTAGGCCCTGACAAATTGATAATAAAGATAATCTAACACTTCAGAACTGATAAATATTGGAATAGTACTGATAAGGATGAAAATAAACATTTTCCATAAGGGCTTTTGGAGAAAAAAGCTCCAGCATTAAAGAAGTATTGGATATGCAAAATAAAAGTGCTAACACCCCATTAAGGTGCAAATATAAGACTAGGCTAGACAAGTATGCAGGTGGTACAGATTCTCTGTACTATACTCTCTCATGTAACTTGGTAGATGATAAATCCTTTGGATCTGGACATTTTGAGAGGGGAAGTTGGTCAAAATCTTAAGAGAAAAGGGTGGTAAGGATTTATCAATATATTATCTCTCCACAATCTCCAGAATTCTGCTCCTAAATATGTTTGTCAAAGAAGAACTTGCTATTGTGAGTAACTTAAGAATTTATGAAGTCAAAATGGCTTAGAGAGACAGGGGTCATAAATACCCTGTAAAATTATTTAAAATATTATTTTATATATAATAATAACAAAAAAGGAAGGAAAGATGATGACAGTTCACAACAAAGAATAATATCAATGGTTTCTTACATGTCTTGAATTTGTAAAAAGTGATTATGAGACAGCCAAGTAGAAAGGGGTCCCTGCAGAACCTCTGACAGGTCTGCCCACTGGGAGGAGTGTGCATTGGGGTGGAGCTTTGGGAATTTTGCGCCATTTGCAGTGGGGAAGAACTTGGCCTCTCCTGTTCTGGAGTGGTAACCAGGGTTTCAATTGGTGAGGTGGAAGCCTGCTAGCAGGACTCTTGCTTTGTTGAAAGCCCTTATTTCCCTTTTCACTCAATAAACCCTGTCCTTCTCACCCTTCAAAGTATCTGCAAGCCTAATCTTTCATGGTTGTGTGACAAGAGCACGTCTTTTAGCTGACCTAAGGAGAAAGTCCTACAACAGTTACTAAATGATACATTTCCATGACCTGTCTCTTGCTCACTTAAAAACTTGAGTATATTCTTTATAGTGATGGTCTTGCATTTGTTCTGCTTTATGTAGTCATATCCATATGCAAAGACATAAAAATCTGTTTGATCCTTCATCCTACTTTTATTTTTAATTAATTTATTATTATTATTTTTAGAGATAAGATCTTGCTCAGTCTTCCAAGCTGGAGTGCAGAGGTGCAACCATAGCTCACTGTAACCTCAAACTCCTGGACTCAAATGATCCTCCCTCCTCAGCCTCACAAGTAATTAGGGCTACAACTGCATGTCACCACACCCATCTACTTTTCACAATTTTTTTGTAGAGATGGGGTCTTGCTATGTTGCCCCAGGCTGGTCTTGAACTCCTGGACTCAAGTGATCCTCCTGCCTTGGCCCCCCAAATATGCTAGAATTTTAGGAATGAACCACCATGCTCAGCCCCTCCACCCTATTTTTAAATTTTTATCTTGTTTTGTTTTCATCTTACTAGTCAGAATAAATTGTGATTTCTGTATATTAGAAACCAAACTCTCACAAATGTGGAAAAGATATTAAAAGTATTTGTATGTTGTGTTAGTTTACTCTCACTTTGCTGATAAAGACATACCCAAGACTGGGCAATTTACAAAAGAAAGAGGTTTAATGGACTTACAGTTCCATGTGGCTGGGGAAGCTTCACAATCATGATGAAAGGCAAGGAGGAACCATGTCTTACATGGATGGCAGCAGGCAAACAGAGAGAACTTGTGCAGGGAAACTTCCATTGTAAAACCATCAGATCTTGTGAGACTTATTCACTATCACAAGAACAGCATGGGAAAGACCTGCCCCCATGATACAATTATCTCCCACAGAGTCCCTCCCATAATATGTGGGAATTATGGGAGCTACAAGATGAGATTTCAGTGGACAACAGAGCCAAACCATATCATATGTCAAATAAGAATTGGAGTTTGGAGGCCGGGTACAGTGTCTCACACCCATAATCCCAGCACTTTGGGAGGCTGAGATGGGTAGATCGTGAGGTCAGGATATTGAGACCATCCTGGCTAACATGATGAAACCCCGTCTCTACTAAAAAAACACACACACACACACACACACACAAAAATTAGCTGGGCATGGTGGCAGGCACCTGTAGTCCCAGCTACTCGAGAAGGTAAGGCAGGAGAATGGCGTGAACCTTGGAGGTGGAGCTTGCAGTGCACCAAGATCATGCCACTGCACTCCAGCCTGGGTAACAGAGCAAGACTCTGTCTCAAAAAAAAAAAAAAAAAGAATTGGAATTTGGGGTAAATAATTGAACTCTCTCATTAATTAAAACATTGATTCATAGTGGCCTACCTGACCAGTGACTAACCCTGCATAAAAGCTCATGACTCTCATGATCATAATCTATTCATCAACAGGTTGTATCTAAATTGTGGGGAAAAAATAAATTTACCAGTAACATTCCTATGAAAGCACATTTTAATTTCCTATCTATTTTTTTGTTTAAAAGTTGTTCTGGCAATCTCAAGCATGAACTACTGTATAGGAATTTTATATTTTACAATCTCTATTGCATGTTTTTCTCATTGCATACTATCAAGGCCTTTTGGTCTCTCACTCTCCCTCACCCACACTCTCTCTCTGTCACTTTCATTCCCTTAACCCACAGATTATTTCTGAGAGCAAATAAAATGAAAAATGACAGAAAAGACAGATATTACATTCTTTGGTCTTTGATATTCACAATAAGGAAGGAAACAGGGTTTTTGTGTTTTTGGTTTTCCCCAGATAGTTCATAGCCCACACTCAACCAACCCCCTCCACCATAATCTAGGAGTACTATTTTTGTGAGAGCTAGAAAGAAACATAAGCCCTTAAGACTTGACTTCTCTTGGGTGAAGAGGAGTGTGATGGCCCAGGAATGCCACCATCTTCTCTGCATTGCTCAGGTTTTCGCTCCATTTAAATGAATCTGTTATGAGCATTCTGTTTCCCAGAGCATCTTCCTCAATGGTCATCAGAAAAGGAAACTGACATGAAATTAAATCTCATTCTACAGGAAATATGATTGAGGGCTTTAAGCTTGTCTTGATCTGTGGAAACATGAATATCTCAAGCCGTTATCGTTGGGCCAGGGGCACTAATAATAAAAGCACTGTTTGATGAAGTAAATATCTACACAGGAAGAAATCATAAAAAAATGGGTAGTGAAATTAGTCACTGTTCCTGCATTGTCTTTTTGAGAAATGAGGTGTGTTTAAAGTAAGTACCCTACACTTTAAGAGGGAGCCATGATGAATGATTATGCTTCAACTTATCCAGCAAGGAAAATAATTTTACATCAAATCAGACACAAGGTGTCTTAAAAATTGTCGATGAAGTAAGAAATGTATTTTCTACCTTAAAAAGAGGAAATAAAAAGAAACAAGCAAGTAATTGCTGCCTCCTTTCAAAGGGTTAAGCGTTTCTGATTAGCTTTGGGTCATGCATCACATTTTGAGTGCCTAAGCTTAACACACTTCATTGAATCCCATCTAGCAAGCTTCATGCTTATGAAGGTGTTCCTCTTGATTGCTTCTCATCTGGGCTACAAAACGATTGGGTTGGAGACTGACATTGATTAAGTGCAAGAGAACCATGTTTTACTGTGACAGCTGCTAGGCCTCTGTCAACAAATCAATGTATTTTTTTCTTTTTCCTTTTCGTCTTAACTCTCCCGTTAGCATCCTGCTGTTACTAGAGATGAAAAATATCTCTGTAACTGTCTGCTGATTGACCACTTTCTGATTTGCCAATCACATAAAATGTTTGTATGATGGAAAAGACTAACCCTTCATTCTAAGCAGCTTTTTGTGCACAAATAGTGCAATTCACTGGAATTCTCTGGAGTGTGGCTGCTGCTCCTGTAATTTAGAATCACAATAAAGAGTAAGACATATTTTGCAGAAAAATGTCATGTTACTTCCTGAATTTGATTGGGGAGAGTACAACTGCACCCCGTCCATGAATCTGGGGAGTGTTTTAGCAGTGGTCTCACTCACAGATCTTCAACTGTCTAGATAAGGCAGTCATCCTTAATAGCTTTTTGCTCACAGAACACCTTTAGTTATTTATAACAGGGTGAGGTTGTTAAAAGCTGACCTCCCTTAGTATCATGCTGTGCAGGAGGTGTGGCTAGGAGATAGCAAATACAGAGATCCCCAAGCAACAGTGGTTCAAAATAGGACTTTTATAGATATATTGCTTAAAATAGCAGACTAGCCTCCAGTCTTCTACCACCAACTGTGTGGCTTGGGATTGAGCCCCGAGCTTGCTTGATTGGAACAAACACATGGGGAAAACCTATATAGAATGTGCAAATTGCTGCCTAGAGACAAGACAGAACACTCTGGGACTTTTTAATGAAAAGTATATTTTTATATGTATATGCATTTGTATATGATTTTATTTCATAACCAAATAAATAACCGCAAACCAAGATTTTCACCTGGTAAAGCTTGGACAACGTGGCTTATTTTGCCTAGTCAATTTCTCTTCATGCTGTTAGTAATAAACCCAAAGGACACACAGAATTTCACTGAAAACTTGTTACATCTTCAACAGGCCAAGCCGCCAATAGGATTTCAGCACTAGAAGGTGCTACTTGATGTTGGAAGTTGAATGTAGCCATGAATTGCCCTAAAATTTCTGCCAGCTTGATTGGCAAACCCCAAGAAATAACGGAAGAAGGGCTGAGCACGGTGGCTCATGCCTGTAATTCCAGCACTTTGGGAGGCCAAGTAGGGGTGGGTCACTGGGTAACAAGAGCGAAATTCCGTCTCAGAAAATAAAAGAAAGAAAGAAAGAAAAAAAAGCACAAAAATATTTGTGCTGCCTGTATTTAAGACATTGGGGAGATACAAAAGAAAACCCATGGATCCCACCTTCATGCAGCTTACAATCTGGAGACCATTTGTGCTAAAATATGACCTGTTGTTGCTGAAAATCTTATTCTAAGAAGAAGCTATCACACCATTTGTATTAGCTGTTTTATGACAATCTAGTGTGAAGCCCAGCCTCTTTTTCCCTGTAGAAATGTGCTGATTTTCCCATATTTTAGTTAGGAAATCAATTTTAGTAATGTTCTTCCTATCACCTCAGTCTGTCTGTGATATGGTTTGACTGTGTCCCTACTCAAATCTCAACTTGGATTGAATCTCCCAGAATTCCCATGTGTTGTGGGAGGGACCAAGGGGAAGGTAATTGAATCATAGGTACCTGCCTTTCCCATATGCTATTCTTGTGATAGTGAATATGTTTCACAAGATCTGATGGGTTTATCAGGGGTTTCTGCTTTGGCTTCTTCCTCATTGTTCTCTTGCTGCCGCCATGAAAGAAGTGCCTTTTGCCTCCTGCCATGATTCTGAGGCCTCTCCAGCCATGTGAAACTGTCAGTCTAATTAAACCTCTTTTTTGTTCCCAGTCTCAGATATCTTTATCAGCAGTGTGAAAATGAACTAATACAGAAGTAAATTGGTACCAGTAGAGTGGGGCGTTGCTGAACAGATACCTGAAAATATGGAAGTGACTTTGGAACGGGGTAACAGGCAGAGGCTGGAACAGTTTGGAAGTCTCAGAAGAAGAAAGGAAAATATGGAAAAGTTTGGAACCTCCTAGAGACTTGTTAAATGGCTGTGACAAAAATGCCAATAGTGATATGAACAATAAGGTCCAGGCTGAGGTGGTCACAGATAGAGATAAGGAACTCTTTGGGAACTGGAGCAAAGGTGATTCTTGTTATGTTTTAGCAGAGACTGGTGGCATTTTTCCCTTGCCCTAGAGATTTGTGAAACTTTGAACCTAAGAGAGATTATTTAGGGTATCTGGTAGAAGAAATTTCTAAGCAGTAAGGCATTCAAAGGTGACTTGGGTGCTGTTAAAAGCATTCCATTTTAAAAGGGAAACAGAGCATAAAAGCTCAGAAAATTTACAGGCTGACAATGCAGTAGAAAAGAAAAACCCATTTTTTGGGGAGAAATTCAAGCTGGCTGCAGAAATTTGCATAAGTAGCAAGGAACCTAATGTTAATCCCCAAGACCATGGGGAAAATGTCTCCAGGCCATGTCAAAGACTTTCATGGCAGCTCCTGCCATCACAGGCCCAGAGGCCCAGGAGGAAAAAGTAGTTTCATGGGGTGGGCCCAGGGTCCCCATGCTGTGTGCAGCCTAGGGACTAGGTGCCCTGTGTCACAGCTGCTCTAGCCATGGCGTAAAGGGGACAACATAGATCTCGGGCCATGGCTTCAGATGGTGCAAGCCCCAAGGCTTGGCAGCTTCCATGTCGTGTTGAGCCTGGGGGTGCACAAAATTCAAGAATTGAGGTTTGGCAACCTCTGCCTAGATTTCAGAAGACATATGAAAAAGCCTGGGTGCCCAGGCAAAAGTTTGCTTCAGAGGTGGGGCCCTCATGGAGAACCTCTGCTAGGGAGGTGCAGAAGGGAAATGTGGGGTTAGAGCCCCTACACAGAGTCTCTACTGGGGCATCGTCTAATGGAGCTGTGAGAAGAGGGCCACCGTCCTCCAGACCCCAGAATGGTAGAGATCCACTGACAGCTTGCACTGTGTGTCTAGAAAAGTCATAGGTACTCAATGCCAGCTCATAAAAGCAGCCAGGAGGGGGCTATACTCTGAAAAGCCACAGGGGCAGAGCTGCACAAGACTATGGGAATCTACCTCTTACATCAGTGTCACATGGATGTGAGACCTGGAGTCAAAGGAGATCATTTTGGAGTTTTAAAACTTGACTGCCCCATGGGATTTTAGACTTGCATGGGTTCTGTAACCCTTTTGTTTTGATCAATATCTCTCATTTGGAATAGCTGTATTTACCCAATACCTGTACCCCAATTGTATCTAGGAAGCAACTAGCTTGCTTTTGATTTTACAGGCTCATAGGTGGAAGAGACTTGCCTTGTCTCAGATGAAACCTTGGACTGTGGACTTTTGGGTTAATGCTGAAATGAGTTAAGACTTTGGGGGACTGTTGGGAAGGCATGATTTTTTTTTTTTTAATGTACAAACATGAGATTTGAAGGGGCCAGGGGTGGAATGATATAATTTGGCTGTGTCCCCACCTAAAACTCAACTTGAATTGTATCTCCCAGAATTCTCACATGTTTTGGGAAAGACCAAGGGGGAGGTAATTGATTCATGGGGGCCAGTCTTTCCTATGCTATTCTTGTGATAGTGAATAAGTCTCATGAGATCTGATAGGTTTATCAGGCATTTCTGCTTTTGCTTCTTCCTCATTTTTCTCTTGCTGGCACCATGAAAGAAGTGCCTTTCACCTGGGTGATTCTGGGTCCTCCCCAGCCATGTGGAACCAGTCAAATTAAACTTCTTTTTGTTAGCAGGTTCAGGTATGTCTTTATCAACAGCATGAAAATGAACTAATACAATCTCAAATAACTATGCCCATGAGTGACAGGGCTGAGCTTCAGAATTAATTAGACCCAATTCAGGCTCAAGTACACTCTTGCTATTCTTTAAGCTGTCCTCTGTCCCTGCTCAATATAGTTTCAGGCTGATGTTCCATTTCTCCTTTCATGCCAAATTATTTGTCCTACAGTCATAAATTGCTCTTTTTTAAAGAGAGTATCTGTCAACATTACATGGGCCTTCCTGATCCCTCAGTCCAGTGGAGGTAACCGAAGACATCTAATTGCCAGAGATAGAAGCTACAGCTGCCAATCCTAGGGAAAAAGCAATACATCCTACCCAGTATGCTGGAACATCCTAATGTAGCACAGCAAGCTTTGGCCATGGAAACTGCTCTGTCCATATGGTGTTTCCATGTTTCTACTTGCTTCTCTCAACTTGATTTTCATGATATATGACAAAGGTGACAATGACAGCAATGATGATGATCATGATGATATCTATCAAGCACTGACAAGTAATTTTATAAATACCATTTCATTTTTATTTTGATCTACAAAAAAGGGTATATTTCACAATTTTTGCAAAGATGACCAACTACATATATCACCTTTCTTTTTTGTAGCATTCCATTCTCTCAAACACAATTGTCTACCCGTCCTAGTATCCTATCTGATGCCTCCATGGAATCTTCAAAAGGCATTTCCTTGTTTCGGCTGGAGGTGTTATACCACTATCATTGTTGTTAACAATTTTACATGCTTATTTTATTTATGTGTATTTTATGTTTGTATAAAATTTGTTAGAACCACTACTGCCTTCTTTATAGCAAATTAAAAATAGTAGACAAAAATAGAAGGCTAAAATCCAGCATAAAATATTCTTCATACAAATGCATATCCCACTCCTTCCAACAATTCCTGCTGAAAGCCCCCAATAAGGAGTCCAAATGTAAAAGTGAATCCTAATGTCACTATGCTCTGTCCCTAGAGCCTGTCTCAGCACAACTTGGCAACGCACACAAAAATCAGACACAACTCTAATCTCAAAGCATCGATAAGTTGCAAAATTTTCCTTGTGATTTTGATGAAGAGATAGAGGAAGAAATGATGACTTCTATCTTATAAAAACAGAAAGGTTTCCTTTAATAAATCCAAACTTACCTTCAAGTTTCTCCTCCTCCAGCAACTGCCATCTTCTATTTTCCTTGAAACCTTTCTCTTTATAGTTTTGTCCAATAAAATTGATCCTCTATCTTTTCTCAATCTTGCCCCAAACTGTCCACCAAATCTCATTTTATAGAACTACTTCACAAAATAAAACAAACAAATCTAGTACTTTGGGGAAGTAAAGGAAAAGAAAAACAACTAGAATCTACCTAATAGACAGCATTTTGTTCCATATGGCAGAAGGTTTAAGGGAAGACGTTGTGTGTGTGTGGGGTGGGGGGGGGCGGTATGTGTGTGTTCAAGGTGGGAGCAGATTTCAGTGGAGCTGAGCTCATCTCTCCAAAACAACTTGCTGACCTCTTATTCCTTTTCAAAAAAAAAAAAAAAAAGTAATCTGAATGCCATTTAGCTTTCACAACTTTCCTCAGTTCTGGTCTTATGTTATCAACTTCCTGTTGGAAAACTCTCCCTCAATAGCCTACCAGCATCTCAAAACTATTTTATTAATAAAAATAACTCATTATGTGTGCTGGGACATTTGCTTCTTTTCAATCTGTTTGATTCATCTTATCATCAAAGTGCTCAAAATTTAAACCTTAGAATCTTCTCACCTCCTGCATCCAAGTGGCTCTAATTGAAAGTATCTCAAAGCCTTTCCCATCAGCATCTCCACCATCAAAGCCTTGCTTTCACCCTTCATATCTCTTATACAGTTTTTGCAATAGCCACTTAAATAGCTTCAATTTTCTGCCATCAGAAATTGCTTTCCTCTTTTATGTAATACGTTCCCTATGATTAAGAACTTTTATTTTTGCTGTTTATTATGGAAAATTTCAAACTGATAGAAAAGCAATGGAAATAATAAAATAAACCTAAGTACCCATCAACCAGTTTTAACAATTCACAATTCATAATTGTAATATTATGATTTATAAAAAACATATATATTTGGTATTTGTCTCCATCCCTCTCACAGAGCTCCCCAAACTCTTGAAATTTCATAAGTGATAAGAGAGATAAAGGAGAATAGACCATCTTTTGTCATTCATAACAAACCCATTTTAATGACAATTGAGTTTATGTTAATGAAGTGACTTTGGGAAAGCCCCTAGATAACTATGGGATAGAGGCTGGTTGCCAGGCTAACTAACCAAGTGATTACAGAGCTGGAATTTTTAGCCCCACCCCCTGACCTCCAGGTACAGGAGAAGATTTGGAGACTGACTTGATTACTAATGACCAATGATTTAATGAATTATGCCTATGTAAGGAAGGCTCCATAAAAACACAAAAGAATGAATTTCAGAGAGCTTCAGGGTTGGTGAACACGTTGAAGTGCTGGGAGGGTGGCACACCTGGATAGTGCATAAAAACTCACACCTCTGAAACCACCATTGCAAAATTGTAACCGAGACAGTGAAAGAGGTCTGACCTAACAAACTCATTCTTACTTTTAACCTCCAAGCTGTCCTTGTTCATTCCTGGGCATGGGCTGAACTAACCATGGGAGGAACTTACTTTATGATTTATAGTTTAAAACAAAGATGACAGCAAGCCTTTCCCAAGGTGAATCCTCTTCATGCCTGGGGACTAGACTGCTGCCTTTGTAGGACTAACAAATTAGCCACAAGATTAGAAATTATGGTCTAGGAGTCATGCAGCTGGAGGCTACAAGATTCTGACCCTCCCTAAACTGCTCCTAAGATCAGTGCTTTAGGTATTTTGCAGACCCTGCACCTGAGGGATCAGCTGGCACCACCCAGATTGATAAACTGGCTCATCTGATCTTGTGGCCACCACCCAGGAACTGACTCAGTGCAAGAAGACATCTTCAATTCCCTATGATTCCATCTCTGACCCAACCAATCAGCACTCCTAACTCACTGGCTTTCCCCTACCCACCAAATTATCCTCAAAAACTCTGATCCCCAAATGCTCAGGGAAACTGATTTGAGTAATAATAATAAAACTCTGGTCTCCCACAGAGCCAACTCTGCATGAAAATTACTCTTTCTCTATTGCAATACCCCTGTCTTGATAAATTAGCTCTCTCTAGGCAGCAGGCAAGGCAAATCCATTGGGTAGTTACACCTCTTCCCCCATACCTTGCCCTATGCATCTCTTCCATCTAGCTGTCACTGAGTTGTATTCTTTTCTAATAAACCAGTCATCTGATAAGCAAACTATCTTCCTGTGTTTGGTGAGCTGTTCTAGCAAATGATGGAACATGAGAAGGGGACCATGGGAACCTCAAATTTATAGTCAGTCAGAAGCACAGGTAACAGCCTGGACTTGTGTTCAGCATCTGAAGTGGGGGCAGTCTTGTGGGACTGAACTTTTAAGCTGTGGGATTTGACACGATCTCCAGATAGATTGTTTCTGAATTGAATTAAACTATAGGACACTCATAGGTGTTCATAGAGAATTGGGGAATTGCTTGGTGTGGAAGGAAAAAACCCACACATTTGGTGGCCAGAAGTGTTCTGTTAGTAAGAAGAAATACAGTGAGTTTTCCCTTACGGTTACCAACTTAATTTCATCTATGTTCCATTCCTGATTATATTGAAGTAGATCCCAGGCATTCTATCATTTTACCTCTAAATAATATAAGACAGGAACTCTATTTTTAAAACCTAATTGCAAAACATTATCACATTTAAAAATTAACCATCATTTCTCAGTAGCAACAAATCCAACAATGTTCAAATTCTCCTGGTTGCCTTATATGTTTTTATTTTACAGCTTGAATCAGGATCTAAATACAGACCATAAATTTCAGTTGTTTCTACATCTCTTAAGTCTTTTCCACTCCATAGATGACCACTCCTTTCTTTCATTTTTCTTTCATTATTGTAGTTGTTACTGAAGAAAATGGGTTATTTGTTTTATCTGAGTTTTGCAGATTGCACCCCCATGGTATGATTTAACATATTTATTTGTTCTCTATGTATTTCCTATAAATTAATAGTTAGATCGAGAGTAGTGATCTGCTTTAGATTTAACATTTTAGGCAAGAAAACTTCTTAGGTCTTCTCAGGTAACTAGCGCCAAGAGGTAAATAAGAATGGTTTGTCTCTATTTATGTTACCAGCTACTGCCTAAATCTATTAATTCATTCGTTATTTTAAGCAAAATTATTATATTTTACTGAATCTTGACTTATTAGCTATAACATTTTTATTAAAAAAAGAACTCTTCCTCGCCAATTATTTGTTTACTCTAAACTGTAGTTTTAAGCTTTGTGCTAAATCACTTCGCAGTCTAGGCCTGATCTATCTTATCTAGCTCACCTCCTCCTCCTCCACAGGCCACACGTATTTTCCCCAAGAGTGTAGTGGTTTACAAAAATTGTGTTTCAAGATAATTTTTTACATCCCCAGCATTTAGTAATGGCTGGCATATATCAGGCAATTAAGAAATGTTTGCTGAATGGGAGAGTGGATGAGAATTTCCTATATAAGTAACTGATGGTATAATACTTGTATTTATGCATGATTTCAAACACATTCAGATTTCCAGATGCTCATACCTAATGTCAGAAAGAATTCTTTTCAACATGAGTACAATAATGCACTGACAAGTCATATTAACTTCTAATACAACATTAGCAGTGAATTAAATGAAGACATCCTAAATTATACCATTCAAGAGATAAATGTTATTCGAGAATAGATTTGGCACCGTGCACTCTTTGCAATATGAAGTCACTAGTTCTCAAGTATTTTCTTTTCTATCACCTGCAGTAACTAGATCATCAGTCTAAGCAGAGACAGATAACATTTGCATTTCAAAGAGAACACTCAACAAACCTGCTTCCATTACAATGAGATTTCATTCTGAGGAACAGCACTTATCACTCCCTTATTCTCAAAACACCCTCCCTTGCCTTAGATGACACCACACCTATAGGTTTTCCTCTTACAAATATCACTTTCAGGCTGGGAGCGATGGCTCACACCTGTAATCTCAGCACTTTGGGAGGTCAGGCCGGAAGGATTGCTTGAATCCAAGAATTCAAGACCAGCCTATGCAACATAGTGAGACCCTATTTCTACTAAAGATACAAAAATCAGGTGGGTGTAGTGGTGCATGCCTGTGGTCCCAGCTACTTGGGAGGCTCAGGTGGGAGGATCACTTGAGCCTGGAAGGTTGAGGCTGCAGTGAGCTATGATCTCACCACTGTACTCTAGCCTGGGCAACGGAGCAAGAACTTGTCTAAAAAAAGAAAGAAAAACAAATATCACCTTTCATTCTGTGTCTACTGGCTTTTCCTTTCTATATGGTCTTTAAATAAAGAGTTCCTCAAACATTAAAACTAATCTTGCTTTACTTCTACTTTATATTTTTCCCCTAGGCAATGCTTATCTGCTTATCAACTTCTTATTTATTGCCCACACTTTTCATTTGAATTTTAGAATAACGTATGCAAGTGTCTACTTCATCATCATCATTGTCCTGTTCTTCTTCCTTTTATTGTTTAGAATCTCAAAGGAGAGCACAACTGCATATAGTTAGAACAACTAGGAACGTGACATCAACTCTGACGTCTCACTCTCCTTATCCCTCATATACAATAAAGTACCAGCTTTCTTTTCTGTTCTAAAAACTAATTATTTCTTGAATAAAATCATTTTTCCTTTTTTAAAACATTTTTAATTCATACATAATAACAATACATATTTATGGGGTACCTGTGATATTTTGATACATGCATACAATGTGTAGTGATCAAATCAGGGTAATTGAGATATCTATCACTTCAAACATTTATCACATCTTTGAGGAACATTCAAATTCTTCTTTTTTTTTTTTTTTTTTTTGAGATGGAGTCTTGCTCTTGTTGCCCAGGCTGGAGTGCAGTGACATGATCTCAGCTCACTACAACCTCCCCCTACCAGGTTCAAGCAATTCTCCTGCCTCAGCCACCCAAGTAGCTGGCATTAAAGGTGCCTGCCACCACGCCCAGATGATTTTTATTTTTTTAGTGTAGATGGGATTTCACCATGTTGGCTAGGCTAGTCTTGAACTCTGACCTCAGGTGATCCACCCACCTCAGCCTTCCAAAGTGCTGGGATTACAGGCGTGAGCCACCACAACTGACCCAAATTCCTCCCTTTTATCTATCTTGAAATATACAATAAGTTGTTCACTATAGTTATCTACTGTGGTATAGAACAATAAAATGTATTCCTCCTATCTAACTGTAATTTTGTACCCATTTATCAACCTTTTCATATCCACTTTCCTACTCTATACTTGCCAGCCTCTAGTAACGCAATTATACTCTCTAATTCTGTAAGAACAACCTTTTTAGCCCCTACATATGATTGAAAAGATGTAGATGCCACATCTTCTTGATTTCCGTTTTTACCATCCCAGTTCAGACCATTAGAAAAGTTGTCTGGGACCATGACTGATATTTTGTAATGGCTTCCCTGCCTTGAGTCAATTCAGAATAATGGTTTTTTTTTTTTTTTTTTTTTTTGAGACAGAGTCTTGCTCTGTC
>NW_012117877.1:2019447-2036402 GCF_000951035.1 Colobus angolensis palliatus | reverse complement strand
TTTTTTGTATTTTTAGTAGAGACGGGGTTTTACCATGTTAGCCAGGATGGTCTCGATCTCTTGACCTCGTGATCCGCCCGTCTCGGCCTCCCAAAATGCTGGGATTACAGGCTTGAGCCACCGTGCCCGGCCCAGAATAATGTTTTAAAGAATTCTTTCATTTTCTTGTTTAAAATCCTTTGGAGGCTTCTATTCTCTGAGGATAAAGAAAAAACTCCTTAACGTCTCCTTAAAGCTTTGCCTGATCTGGATACAGTCCTCTATTCCACTCATGAACCCCAACTCTCATTTAGGTCATAAATGGCCTCTCAATTTAATAAGTACTCTATCTTATTTAAGGAAGAGATAAGTCCTTGACACATTGGCTATTCCCTCAGTCTGGGGTATTTGCTGTGAAAGTTGTTGGAATTAAAATGGAGTCACTGATATTAGGAAAACCCTAATAAATTGAACCAGAGAAGGCCTTGAAGAAAGGGTTCTAATGCTTGGGGCCTGGTAACAAAATCTATCACAAAAGACTGCAAAAATCACAACCTTATACAACAGCCACACAATCTGAAACAAAAAAAAATACTTCTGTGAGAATATCTGCCCAGCAACTACCTATCCAACCTGGAACTGGATGCCACCCTTATTATCAATCCTTGCAGCCAAGGATAATTGTTTCAGAACGATTATGTAAAATCCCCCTTATTTTTTTCCTTTAAAAACCTTTGTCTTCTTTCAATTCCCTGAATATACATATAGTTAACTATGGCACGTATATTCCCATTGCAACACCCTATTCCCAAAACACATGTTTCCTTTTAGAGAGACTCTGTCTGCTTGTTATTTAGGCTGACAATGACCTCACTCTTCTGCTTCATCTAATTTATCATCAGAGCCTCATAACAATCAAAATTAAATGATTAATTGTGTCATAAGTTGGGATAGCTTTTTAAAAATTATTTTTAAAATACTGGCCTCCTATATTCATCAGCGTTCTCTAGAGGGACAGAACTAATAGGATAGATAGATAGATAGATAGATAGATAGATAGATAGATAGATAGATAGATAGATAGATAGGAGTTTATTAAGTATTAACTCACACAATCACAAGGTCCCACAATCGGCCATCTGCAAGCTGAGGATCAAGGAGAGCCAGTCCAAGTCCCAAAACTGAAGAACTTGGAGTCTGATGTTCAAGGTCAGGAAGCATCCAGCATGGGAGAAAGATGTAGGCTGGGAGGCGAGGCCAGTCTAGTCTTTTCATTTCTCTCTGCCTGCTTTATATTCTAGCCACACTGGCAGTTGATTAGATGGTGCCCACCCAGATTAAGGGTGAGTCTGCCTTTCCCAGACCGCTGACCCAAATGTTAACCTCCTTTGGCAATACCCTCACAGACATACCCAGCATCAATACTTTGCATCCTTCAATCCAATCAAGTTGACACTTACTATTAACCACCACACCTCCCAAACTAAGATGTGTGCTTATGAAGGCTAGAAAGATAGGGCTTTGTCAGTCTTAATGACTGATCTCTTAATTACTAGCACTGTCTCTGATGAATATACAGTAAATAAATATTTATTGAATAAAGAAAGGAATTAACCAATCAGTTAATGAATCAAAATTCACAAGGAAATTTCATTTTGTACTTTTGATTCCTAGGGTTTCAGGAACTTTCAGAGACTTTACATGTCTGTGCCAAAGTAAAATCTTCTGCTAAGGCATACACCTCATGTTTGAAAGCAACTAATAAATACAGTAACTGCATTTTTAGTTTTGTCCAATACAATTTTATACAACTAGCATTTATAAAGCATCTTTTAATAAGCAGCAATTAACTCAATCAGCATATAGTTTACTAAATGGCAGTTATGAATACTATGCTAAAAGCCATATACTCCTTTAAAGCTCTGAATGGCTAATAGAGATTATTAATCCCCTCTGGTGCCCACCAGCATGTTATCTGCTACATAGAAGTTGCTAAAATTTTTCTATTATTTTTAGAAGCAATGAAGTAACATTGGGAAATACTAGTAGGTCAAGATTATGTAGATTATAAAGGGCTTTGTGTTCAAGCCATTCTTGACTCATATCATAAAAAGGAACCTCCATTCCATCATTCAGTTGACATAGTATCTCCACATTTTATTGCAGTGAAATTGTATTGATGGAAAATTGACTATAAGATAACTGACAATGGATTTTTTTTAAAGTGGCTTAAATGGAGTCCCTTGCAGAAGACTGCTGTGTAAAATTCAACAGATTCAACTTGGAACATATTATAGTCTCTTATAAATGTGGAGTCTTTGATAAAGAAATTTCATCAACAAGGAAATCTCACAGAGTATTTTAATTCTCAGTAGCATATCTTAGCTTTGTTGATACAATTATTATTGAATGTTATTTGCTCCTGTATTTATATGTAACTTAAGATTTGCTAGCATTCCTTAAGTTCAAATTTTTCCATCCTTACTGATTGGCCTTTCTGCTTATTCTGTCGGCTATTGAGACAGATGTGCATACTCCTATAGTTATGGATTTATCTATTTCTTCTCTTATTTCTGTCAGATTTTGCTTTGTATATTTTGAGGCTATCCCATCAGATGCATATAAATTTAAGCTTACCATTTCTTCCTGGTAAACTCATTCAGTATTATAAAATTCCTGCTTTTATCTCTATTTTTTCATTAAGTTACTTTGACTTATATTATTGTAACTTCACTGATTCTTCTTGATACTGTATATGGTATTTCTTTTTAACATCCTCTTGCTTTTAAATTTTATTCATTCTTGTATTTAAGGCGAGTTTCTTGTAGGCAGCATATATTTGGGTTTCATTGTTTAATCCAATATAACAATGTATTTTTAAAATTGTATCATTTAATACATTTACATTTATCATAATTATTAATATATATGAACTTATGTCTACTGCTATAGTATTTGAGTTTTTCACCCCATCTGCTTATTTTTGTTTTTCTTATTGGTTTTCATGTTTCTCTGTTTCTCCTCTTTTGGGGAGTAATCTTTGTATTTAATTTTCAATTCGCTTTTACTTATACATTTCTTGGTTCATATTTTATCGCTTACCTTAACAATTAGAACTTACATTCCAGATTTATTAGTATGTATATTAAATTTGAACTTTTTACACTTTCTAGACAATGCAAGAATCTAGGGCCCTTTAACTTCATTTATCTCCCCTTTTCTGTACTATTCCTTTCACATCTTAAAATTCTATATACATTTTAAAGCTCAAAATGTTTTATTACTGTTTTAAGAAGTTAATATTTACTTAGAAGATTTCCCTACAAATGTATCCTCTTTGTTGCTCTTCAGTCATTCCTACATTACATCAACTCAATCAGAGATAATATTTCAACATTTTCTTAGGAAAATATTTAAACATAACACTGTGAAAGAATTTTACAATGAAAAATCATACACTGCCCACTAGATTCTACAATTAATATTTTACTAACCTCATTTCATCACATGTTTATGTAACTTCCCTCCTCTATTATTCCATTCATTCTATTTTTGAAGTATATCTAAGGAATTTACAGACCACTACATTGCTTGCTAAATGCTTCAGGATGGACACCATTAGCTACAGCTCAATATTTCTTCACAGCTATTTTATTTTAAGGTAAAATTTACTTACAAAGAAATGTACAAATCTTAACAATCCCATTCAATGAGATTTGCTGGATATGTAGCAGTATCTCATTGTGATTTTAACTTGCATTTCCCTGATATTGAATAGTTTTTCATGTGCTAATTTGCATATCTCCTGTTGTAGAGTATATGTTCAAATGTTTTGTACACTTTTAAGGTTTGTCATTTACTACTGAGTTGCATAAGTTCTTCTTATACCCTGCATACCAGTCCTTTGTCAGATATATGTGTTGGAAACATTTTATTGTTTTTGTATATTTCTAATTTATTCTAATATCTTTTGAAAATATTTTTTAAAAATTTTGATGAAGCCTAAATTATCAATTTTTTCTTCTACTGTTGTTGTTTTCTCTATTCTAAGAAAACTTTGTTTCATCCGTAAGTTTTAAAGATATTCTTCTATGTTTTCTTTTAAAGGTTTTACATTTTAAGCTTTTATGTTTAGATCCAAGACATCTCAAATTAATTTTTGGTGTAATAGGAGATAGCATTCTAGTTTATTTTTTCCATATGAATATCTAGTTGTTCCAATATTATACACATAAAAGATACCCATTCCTGCATTTAATTGCCATGAATCTTTGATTGAAAACCAAATGTTAGCCTATTTCTGGACTCTCTATTCTACTCTGTTGATCTATTTGTTCATCCTTATTCAAATTAAGACTGCCTTCATTACCACAGACTTATAGTAAGCCTTGAAGTCATATAGCATGATTCCTTCAATTTCATTTTCATTTTTTAAAGATTGCTTTTGGTATTCTAGAACCCATACCAAATTTTAGAACCACCTTGTTGATACTAAAAGTAAAAAGCCCAGTGGCATTATAATTAAGGTGGTATTTATTTTGCCCTCACTAAATGTCTAGCATCAATTATTCTTAAAATTGTCCACTCATACCCAACTTCAGATTCATGTTCAGCATCAGTTCAGTTTCTGAAATTCAACTTGGATGCACAAACATTTATCAAAATTTCCTCAAGTATCCTCTGGCCTTAAAAGGCAATTTAACAATTATCTTTTGGTTATTGGTTGAGACCTTTGAGGTCTCATCCCCATTCATCATCATCACCCATCCAATTGTGTGATAGGATGGGTAATATCTTTATTCAAATTGTATTAATTTATCCAAGTGTAATTCTGTAAGTAAATCTTTCTCAAATTAATGTATCAGCACACAGAAAGTAAAATTGTTCGTGGGTTCAGCAAAGACATTCCCTCTTCAAATCTCTTTCTCATACACAAATTTATATAGACATTCAATGTTTTCACTTCCTTTAGTCATTTACCAGCTTCAAATCTATTCTCATATTATTTCTCAGCTGCTGACATGAAAATATTTTGTGTGAAAAACAGAAATGTCCAAGATCGTATTCACCCATCCAGCAAACATTCATGTAATGATTAAAAAGAAATAGACTCCCCATCAACTACTTCCCTCAATGCCCACCATTAAGCCAAGTATTCAGATTATTTCCGGTTATCAGACCATCACGTATTTTTTTCCCTACTGTTTGGTGTGACAGAAGACATTTCAGAAACCTAACTTAATTTACTTGGGCTCTCAGCTTTACTTTTCAAGGCAGTCATGTCACTATCAAATGTATTGTCTTACACCACTTTTCTACATTTCACAATTCTCTCCTTTTCCCATTCCTAACAAATTGATAAATGCCAACTCTTTTCGATGTGTATCCCTGGATTTAGAGACCCAGTCGAGTTCTGATCCTGCCAGTTTTACATAAGAAATGATTCCAAATATGATTACTCATGACCTGAACCAAAATCTTCCATAAAATGCTTACAGCAAACCCTGAAAACTCATCCTCTCTGAAACTTCCAGGTGAAGTCAAAGCCTACATTCCAGCATAATAGATTTTTTTCTTTTAAATTGGCTTTATTTTTAGAGTAGTTTTAGGTTCATAGCAAAACAGAGCAGAAGGTACAGAGTGTCTATATATTCCCTATCTCCTGTCATCCTCTACACAAATAGAGCTTGCTTCCCCACTATCAATATTCTGCACCAGGGTGCTATAATTGTTATAATCACTGAACCCACATTGATACATCATTGTCACCCAAAGTCCACCGTTTACATTAGGGGGTCACGGCTGATGTTGTATCTTTTCCAGGTTTTGACAAGTGTATCCAACATTATAGTATCATACAGAATAGTAGTTTCACTGCCCTACAAATCCTCTGTGCTCCACCTACTCACCCTTCCCTCTCCCCTTACCCCTGGCAACAACTTCTTTTTACTATCTCCATAGTTTTGCCTTTTCAGAATGCCATGTGGTCAGAATCATAAAGTATGTAGGCTTCAGATTGGTTTATTTCACTTAGTAATATGGATTTAAAGTTGCTCCATGTCTTTTCATGACTTGATAGCTTATTTCCTTTTAGTATTGAATAATATTCCATTCTATAGATATACCACAGTTTTTCCAGTCACCTACTATAAGACATTCTGGTTGTTTCCAAGTTTTGGCAATTATGAATGAAGGCTGCTATAAAAATCCATATGCAGATTTTTGTGTGAACATAAGTTTTCAAAACATTTGAGTAAACACTTAAGGAGCAAAATTGCCTGATCATATAAGAATATGGTTAGTTTTGTAAGAAGTTACCATAACATCCAAAGTGGCTGCACCATCTTTTACTCCCAGCAGCAATGAATAAGACTTTCTGTTGCTCTTCATTTTTTTTTTTTTTTTTTTTTTGTATTTTTTAGTAGAGACAGGGTTTCACCGTGTTAGCCAGGATGGTCTCAATCTCCTGACCTCGTGATCCACCTGTCTCGACCTCCCAAAGTGCTGGGATTACAGGCTTGAGCCACCGCTCCCAGCCCTGTTGCTCCTCATTCTTTCCAGTATTTTATGCTGGCTCTGTTCTTGATTCTGGCCATTCCAATAAATGAGTAGTGGTATCTTACTGTTGCTTCAGTTTGTTTTTCCTTAATGATGTGGAACATATTTTTATAGTTATTTTGCATCTGTGTATCTTCTTAAGTGAGGTGTCTGTTCAGATCTTCTGCCTATTTTTAAATCACATTGTGTGCTTATAGTTGAATTTTAAGAGTTATTGATATAGTTTGGATAACAGTTCTTTGTTTATGAGATATGTCTTTTATAAATATTTTTTCCAGTCTGTAGCTTGTCTTCTCATTCCCTTGACGGTGTCTTTTGCAGTGCAGAAGTTTTTAATTTTGATAAAGTCTCATGTATCAATAATTTTTTCATAAGTCTTTCTTTTTTTTGTTGTGTATTTCAGAAGTCATTGCAAAATCCAAGGTCATCTAGATTTTCTCCTGTGTCATCTTTTAGGAGTTTTACAGTTTTGCATTTTGCATTTAGCTCTACAAATCCATGTTGACGTAATTTTTGTGAAGGATGCAATATTTTTGTCTAAATTTACATTTTGTCACATGTATGTCCAGTTGTTTCACACTATTTGTTGAAAAGACTATGTTTGTTCCATTGTATTGCCTTTGTTCTAGGCAGTTGACTATTTTTATGTCAGTTTGTGGGCTCTCTATTCTAGTACATTGATCAATTCAACTGTTATTTTATCAATACCACACTGTCTTAATTATTGTAGCTTTATAGTTAGTCTTGAGGTCAGGTAGTATTGAGATCAGCACATCAGAAAAAAGCAAATAGAATTACAATAAAAATTATATGTTATTAAATAATGGCCAATCTTCATAGATACTATAATCAATATCTTATTGATTATAAGAATGTAATCAATATGTGACAAAACATAACAATGCTCAGTCAGGAACACACATACACACACACATGAAGATATGAAGACATATTTTTAGATGTCACTTTACATTACAACTTAACAAAATATGATCTTGTTGTCTTAATCTGAAAAAATATTTTCAATGTGAAATTATGCTGAATTATATTGAAATTATGAACTTACATCATCATCTTTTTAGCAAATTAACAAATTTAGGTTAGTAGTAGAGAAGCTTTATGTTTCATATTCTTCAGAGCTTCCTAAGCCAGATAAATGAGATATTTTTGACTGTATACTGAGACTAACATATCACTACAGTTACAGACAGAATTGCTGCTGAACTTAGAAATTCAAATCTCTTCAGGCCCATCCAATTCTCCCTCCCTCTCTTACCTGTTGGTTCTACCAAATCTGGCAAACTCACTACAAATATAAGCTCCAACAGAGGCAACTGGGGCAATCAAAATAAAAGAGTATAATATCATTGAGTATGCATCGCTCTCAAGAAAGCTTTAGAGATTGTACAAAACATTCAACTTCTGGGTGTTGTTTGTTGGAAATTGTCAAGAGGAGCAATGTTTGTTCAACACAGTCATTATAGAGGCTCAAGTACAAGAGATTATGTCCTTGGTAGCCAGAATGGTGCAAGAACTACAAAAGGCTGCGTTCTTTTACCTTTTGAAATGATTTAGACATTTTAATTATGAATTAAAGGGATCTTTATTCTTGAGACAGGAGTAATGGATCAAATGATCCAGACATTTCAATATTAGACTCTTATCTAAGAGACATACTCCTCAGATGACACCACAGAAAAGGATGGGGTCTTTTCTAACAGGGTCAATTCTAGCCTTTACAAAGTATAAATTTCAATTTTCACCTAGTCTTTGAAATGGCAAGACTTTGGCTATGTTTGAGGGTGAGCATTACAACAAATTAAATTGTTCTGCAAAAGAAAACAGAATTTTTTGTTTGTTTGCTTGTTTGTTTTTGAGACAGAGTCTCATCTGTCACCAGGCTGGAGTGCACTGGTGCAATCTCAGCTCACTGCAAGCTCCGCCTCCTGGGTTCACGCCATTCTCCTGCCTCAGCCTCCTGAGTAGCTGGGACTATTGGCACCCGGCTAATTTTTTTGTATTTTTAGTAGAGATGGAGTTTCACTGTGTTAGCCAGGATGGTCTGGATCTCCTGACCTTGTGATCCAACCGCCTCCACCTCCCAAAGTGCTGGGAGAAAAAAAAATTCTTAATTGAAGGGAGGGACAAAGAAGATAAAGCAAATGTTTGCAGACGGAAAATTGTTGACTAACACAGAAGAGTGTTGAATTTCAAGTTGATCGTGTTTCTGAAATTAAGTAAACGCCTTCCCATCACCCACAGGCACTAAATCAAACGTGTCACAAAAAAACAGCTACGTGTGAGGATTTTTTTGAAAGAGAGAGGAATCAGAAATTTTAAAAAGAGGCCCATATCCACGTTTGGTTCAATTCTAGCTGGACATAAAGGAACAACCACAAAACAAGGCAAAAATCCAGTCAATGCAGGAAACTGGTCATGATATAGCCACGAGGAATTAACATCTCATCTTGGTTTTTATCTTTCTTCACCCCCTAACCCTGGATACAGCATAGGAATCATGACTGAAAGAGGGGATGTTGAATTTTCAACAAGGCATATGTATGATTTGGATCTGTGGCTCCACCAAATTTCATGTTAGATTGTAATCTCAATATTGGAGGTGGGGCCTGGAGGAAGGTGATTGGATCTTGGGGTTGAATGTCTCATTAATGGTTTAGCACCATTCCCTTGGTGCTGTCCTTGTGACAGTCAGTTCTTGTGAGATCCAGCTGTTTAAAAATGTTGGTACCTCCTCCCCCTCTTGCTCCTGCTTCTGCTATATTTGTACAGCCTACAGGGCTGTAAGCCAATTAAACCTCTTTTATTTACAAATTACCCAGCTTCAGTTATTTATTTATAGTGATGCAAGAACTGCCTAACACAGCACAGAATAGAAATTATGCAATATTCATGAAGATCATTAATGGTTCTAAGATCTCAAGCCCACATTGTGTTGATGACTTCTAAGTTACAATTATAAGCCTAAAAGATATAGGATACAACGGAATGCATACAATATACCTAGAGTCACTAGAGGAGGTTCTGTCCCCGGTTGCCCATTCACAATTTGATAAATGTTACTGAACACCTACAATGTCCAAGATACTGTGCCAGATGATAAAAGGATTAAAAGAGCAAGTAAGTCAGTTCCTTAACAAAGGTACTTACAGTACAACATGGGGCATAAGACAAGTATCAACATACCATAAAGACATGCAGAATGTGGTATGATTTTATGTGTGTGTGCCTGCATGTATGTGCGCGCACACACACACACACATGCACATGTTTTTTAAAAAGAACTTGAAAGTTCAAAGGATGGAAAATCAGTCCCCATCATTTAGGGGACAGACGGGATTATTGGGATTGTCTTTATTACCTAATGGCTTTGGCAAAGAGCTTTAGATGCCAGTACATTTTTTTAATGTTGAGGTATAATTTGCATGTGATACATGCAATTTACATTTATACAGATCTTACATGTGCCATTGAGTTAGAGAAAATGTAAGCATTCAGGTAATTTAATCTCATTTCAAGACAGAACATTTCTGTCACCCCAGAACATTCTCTTGAACCTCTTTCCAGTCAATTCTTACCACACATACTTTTGTCCCAAACAAACACTTTTTTTATTTCTATGGATACAATTTTAACAGACAGGCAGATGTGGAGGACATAGCATGAGCAAGTGTATAATAGCTCAGGAAAAAAGCAGGGGTTATTACAAGGTGTGCATAAAGGTGTGTAGTAAGAAAAATCTATCACAGTAAAATGGGGGACATAATGTTAAGAATACTAAATACTAGCCAAGAGGAGATATTTATATTTCATTCAGAAGAAAAGATAAATCATTTAAACAAAATGTATTTTTGTAAAATTATCCTGATCACGTGGGAAGCTCTACTGTTTTACAGTATTAAAGGGGACACAAAGGATGTTTGCACACTACCTTAATAAACCTCCGGCAATTTTTGAGTAGTCTAAAAATGCCTCTATCCCTTAAGCTTTGTATACTTGTACTCAGCCCAAATCTGCATTAATTTGGCTGTTACTTAAATACATTTTTCTCTTTCTTACTGTTTTCCATTTCCATTTCATCAATGTGCCTTTGCAAAAGAAAGGTTTCATAGTAAAGAATATTTATCTGTTATAGGCCAAATTTAGAAAAAAAAAATACTGAACATTTTCCAAGATTGGTGTAACTCCTGTGTGAGCCCTTTGCCCTACCTCTTTCTTACTAAAATACACACATGAATTTGGAGGTGGACTAACATGTGAAAAAGTGAAAGAACAGACTTAAAAGTTGGGGTCCCTGTATATTTTTTGAGCACCACTTCCACCTTGGGCTGTCCTCCCAGAATTCTTGCAATGTGGAATCAATCACCTCATGTGCTGGTGCTGCTTAAGGTTTTCTGTCTTGCAGTGGAATGAATTTCTAAGTAATATGTCATGCATCCAATGCTCCTTCCTCTTAGGTTTTTATACAAGAAGGTTGGGACTGAGAGCTGAGGACAGGAGTCTGGAAATGTGATCAGTAAAACCACTGGGAATCAAAAATTCCTTCTCCCTGCTTGTTAGGTATATCGTAAAATTGTCTTCGGGGTTATTAAAGTTTTCTTGTAGGTATATATCATCCCTCTTTTCCTAGAGTCCTTAATTATCCTCTGCTTCTGCCATTAGTACCTTGGTAATACCGAATCAAAGAATATGCATCATACCATGGAGAAGTCCATGCAAAAGCACCATTTCCTGAAAACCATCGATTCATTGCCCCAAATAACACTTAGACATCTCACATCACTTTCTACAAGATTATTAGTCTAGCCACCCAGGCTACTGTCCACTCAGGGTAGAGGAAACTATAATTATGTTAACATTCAGGGCCTCACACTTGTCTCAAAGCTCATTCCAATAGACCTTAAACTTGGTCTTACTGATCTTTAAACAATAAAGACTGTAGGCACCCCAAGCACGTACACAAACACACACACTCATACACATACAAATGTGTACATACATCTATTTCAAGAATAATCTATAGATTTTAATGGCCATTCTGTATGATCTTTGTAGGCTTACACAACTTTGATTACTAGATACCTCAACGTGGATCTTACAATCCTACTTAAAAAAAAAGTCAGTTGTTTTCTACCAAATATCATATGCTCTCACTTACAAGTGGGAGCTAAGCTATGAGGATGCAAAGGCATAAGAATGATACAGCGGACTCTGGGGACTCTGGCGAAAGGGTGGGAGGGGGTGAAGAATGAAAGACTACACATTGGGTAGAGTGTACACTGCTCGGGTGATGGGTGCACCAAAATCTCAGAAATCACCACTAAAGAACTTATTCATGTAACCAGGCTGGGTGCGGTGGCTCATGCCTGGAGGCTGAGGCAGATGGATCACTTGAGGTCAGGGTTCGAGACCAGCCTGGCCAACATGGTGAAACTCTGTCTCTACCAAAAAATACAAAAATTAGCTGGGTGTGGTGGTGTGTGACTGTAATCCCAGCTACTAAGGAGGCTGAGGCAGGAAAATCGCTTGAACCCAGGAGGCAGAGGTTGCAGTGAGCTGAAATTGTACCACTGTACTCCTGCCTGGGTAACAGAGTGAGTAAAACTCTGTCAAAATAAAAGATCTTATTCATGTAACTAAACATCATTTGTTCTCCAAAAACCTATTGAAATACAAAAAGAGTTTTAAAAAATGTTTTTCAGCTGTTTTCTTACACAAGCAAACTTTGTAATAATCACTTTATCAAGTACAAAAATAAAATGTAATTCAAATGAAGTTGTAAGCATTTTAAACCTATCAAACAATTAGGAAAGGTAGACATTATTATAGTATAGGCTGCTTTCTTGTTGTGTCCTTAAATGGCAGAAAGAGAGGGGCAGAGTAGACAAAAGCATATGTATTTGTTTTTATAATATCTTGAATAAGTTGTATGGATTTTTAAAAACTGAACTATTTTGAGATAATTGTTGCTTCACTTGAAGTTGAATACCAAAAGATCCATATACCTTTTACTCAGTGTCCCCTAATGGTAACATCTTGAGAAATTATAGCACAATATCACAATAAGATATTGACATCGATACATTGAAAATACAGCACATTCTCCATCACTACAGGATGGATCTCTGAGGATTCAGTGAAGTTGTTCCTTGTATCAATAATTTAGGTTTTTTTTCTATGCTCAGAAATTTTTTATGGTATAGATGTACCACAGTTTATTTAACCATTCGCCTATTGAAGGACATCCTGGTTATTTCCAGTTTGGGGCTATCGTGTAAAAACCTGCTATAATTATCTGTATTACAGTCAGTTTGAACTGCAGTAACAAAATACCATAGACTGGGTGGCTTATACAACAAAAATTTACTTCCTCACATTCTGGAGGGTGGAAGACCAAGATTAGGGTGAGTTCTGTTTGGGGCTCTCTTCCTGGCTTGCAGATGACTGCTTTCTCATTGTGTCCTCAAATGGCAGAGAAAGAGAGACAGAGAGAAAGAGGCAGAAAAAGAGAGACAGAGAGAAAGAGGCAGAAAAAGAGAGACAAAGAGGCAGAAAGAGAGATTCATCCTCCTCTCATAAGGCCACAGTCCTATATTAGAGACCCACCCTTATGACCTCATTGAAGCTTAATTACCTACTAAAGACCCTCTCTCCAGATATAGTGGCTTTGGGGGTTAGGACTTCAACATATGAAGTTTGGGGCGACACAACTCAATCCATGGCAAACTCCATTTGTATAACTTTTCATTTCTCTGAGTCCCCCAAGTCCACTGTATCATTCTTATGCTGCTGGGCAGCAAGCTGGTTGTGTGTTTAGTTTCTTAAGAAATTGCCAAGCTATTTTCCAGAGTGACTGTACCATTTTACTTGCTCATATCTAAGCAATCTAGTTTCTCAGCATCTTTGCTGATGTTTGGTGGTGTCACTCTTTTTTAAGCCATTCTGAAAGATTTGTTATGATGTTGTGGTTTAAATTGCACTTCCTTAATGGTTAATGAAGCTGATCATCTTTTCATGTGCTTTTTTTTTTTTTTTTTTTTTTTTTTTTTTTTTTTTTACTGGGCTGTTTGTGTTTTAAGAGTTGTTTATATATTCTAGATAACGATTATTTTGATGGATATGTGGTTTACAAATGTTGCCTTCCAGTCTCTCACTTGTCTTTTCTTCTAAACAAGTTCATTCCCAGATCAAAAGTTTTTAATTTTGATGAAGTACAATTTTTAATCTGTTTTATTTTCTTTTTTTCTTTTTTTTTTTGAGATGGAGTCTCACTCTGTCACCCAGACTGGAGTGCAGTGGCCAGATCTCAGCTCACTGCAACCTCCGCCTCCCAGGTTCACGCCATTCTCCTGCCTCAGCCTCCCAAGTAGCTGGGACTACAGGCGCCCGCCACCATGCCCGGCTAGTTTTTATTGTATTTTTTAGTAGAGAGGAGGTTTCACCATGTTAGCCAGGATGGTCTCGATCTCCTGACCTCGTGATCTGCCCGTCTCGGCCTCCCAAAGTTCTGGGATTACAGGCGTGAGCCACCGCCTCCAGCCTGTTTTCTTTTCTAAATGGTACTTTTGAGTGTCAAGTCTAAGAATCCTTTCCCTGCACCACGATCCTCAAAACAGTCTTCCATGCTTTCCTAAAAGTTTCATACTTTTATAATTTAAATTTAAATCTGCTACACATTTGGAGTTAATTTTCATATAAGATATGGGACTTATATCAAGGTTCTTACATCTGCCTGTGGATATCCAATTGCTCTAGCATCATTTGATGTAAAGGGTATCTTTTTGCTATCGAGTTGCTTTTGTACTTTATGAAAAATTTACTAGACATATTTGTATGCATCTACTACCTTGCACTTTATTCTAATCCATTGATTGGTGTGTCTATTCCTCTGCTAATGACACACATTTTTTAATACTATAGCTATATGTGTTAACTCTTCAAAGTGGGTAGATTGATTCTTTCTACTTTATTCTTCTTTATCAAAATTGTCATAGCTATTCTAGTTCCTTTACCTTTCCAGTCTCCACTTTGAAAACAGTTTGTCAATATCCACACAATAACTTGGTATTTTCCTGGAGATGACCTAGAATATATAGATGAAGCTGAGCAGACTTAATATTTTAATAATATTTTGTCTTCTTATACAAAAATGTAAAATATCTTTCTTACTTAGCTATTACTTGATTTCTGTCATCAGTGTTTTTTATTTTTCCTGATATATATTCTGTCACTTTTTAAATTTATACGTTCCTATTTAACTCTTTTGGATATTCTTATAAATAGTACCTTTTAAAAAATTTTAAATCCCAATTGTTCCTTGCTGGCATACAGAAACATAGTTGATTTTTATGTATTAAACTTGTATGCTAAAACCTTGCTACACTCGTTTATTAGTTCCAGGGGTGTTTTTCATTTTTATTGGTTTGTTTTGTCAATTCTTAGGGATTTTCTACATAGATAATCGTGATGGGTGAATAAATGGCACTTAGCCATGGTGTAGAATTCTTTAAAAAATATTGCTGCAGCCAGGCACCGTGGCTCATGCCTGTAAATCCTAGCACTTTTGGAGGCCAAGGTGGGCAGATCATCTGAGGTCAGGAGTTCAAGACCAGCCTGGGCAACACGGTGAAACCCCGTCTCTACCAAAAATACAAAAATTAGCCAGGTGTGGTGGCGCATGCTTGTAATCCCAGCTACTCGGGAGGCTGACGCAGGAGAGTTGCTCGAACCCAGGAGGCAGAGGGTGCAGTGAGCCAAGATCGCACCACTGTACTCCAGTCTGGGCAACAGGGTGAGACCCTGTATTTAAAAATATATATATACACACACACATATGTGTGTGTGTACATATATATGAATTCTATGTGTTAATATATATTTAAGGATATTTGCATCTATTTTCATGAGGTATATTGATTGGTAGTTTCTTTTAGTAATATTAGTAATATCTCTGATTTTTGGTCTCAGAGTAATTTTAGCTTTATAAAATAAGTTTGGAAGTGTTCTCTCCCATTCCATTTTCTATGAGAGATTTTCTAGAATTAGTATTAACTTAAAAAAATGTTTGATAGCATTCTCCAGGGAAACCATCTTGGCTTGCATTTCTTTTGGGGGAGTTTTAAAAGTATAGTCTAATTTTCTTAAGAGTTATAGGACTATTCAAATTGTCTATTACCCATATAAGGTAATTTGTTGTAATTTGTGTTTTTTGAGAAGTTGATCCAGTTCATATAAATTGTGAAATTTATAAATTTATGTTCATAGAATTTCTCATAGTAGATCCTTATTTTTTTGATGTCTATAGGATTTTTACTGATATCTTCTCATTTATTCCTGAGACTAATATTTGTGTCTTCTCTCTTTTATTAGTCTCACCAGAGGATTATCAATGTTATTTTTCAAATAATTCATTATTTTATTTACTTATTTTCTCTACTGTTTTACTGTTTTTAATATTGTTGATTTCTGCTCTTATCTTTATTATGTCCTTCCTTCTCCTTGCTTCTGGTTTATTTTGCTCTTACTTTTCTAGATTTTGAAGTGGGAGTTTAGATTATTGATTCAAGACTCTCCCTCTCTTTTGATATATACATTTACTGCTATAAATTTTCTCCCCAGCATTGCTTTAGTTGTATCCAACAAATTTTGGTATATTGTACTTTAACTTCCACCCATTCAATATATTTTTAATTTCCCTTGAGACTTTCTCTGTGACTTACAGAGATTATTTAGAAGTATAGGAGATTGTTTCTAAAGGTTTTGAGATTTTCTTGTTACTAAATGTTTAGAGATTTTATTTTTTATTTTTATTTTTTAAATAATTATTATTATTATTGGAGATGGAGTCTCACTCTGTCACACAGGCTGGAGTACAATGGCATGATCATGACTCACTGCAGCCTCAACTTCCCGGGCTAAGGTGATCCTCTTACCTCAGCTTCCCAAGCAGCTGGAACTACAGGCACACACCACCACACATGGCTCATTTTCATATTTTTTGTAGAGATGTGGTCTCACCATGTTGCATAGGCTGGTCTTGAACTCCTGGGCTCAAGCGGTCCATCCAACTCGGCCTCCCAAAGTGCTAGACTTACACACGTGAGCCACCATGCCTGGCTGATTTTTAAAAGCTCTTTTTAACTTTTTTTTTTTTTTTTTGAGACTAGGGTCTCACTTTGTCACCCAGGGTGAAGTGCAATGGCATGATCTTAGCTCACTGCAACTTCCACCTCCCAGGCTCAAGCTATCCTCCCACATCAGCCTTCTGAGGAGCTGGGACTACAGGTAGGTGCCACCACACTTGGTGAATTTTTAAAAAGGTTTTGTAGAAATGAGGTCTCACTATATTGTCCAGTGTGGCAGACTGCCAGGGTTACTACCTGAGACCAATCATCATGACA
>NW_012117877.1:1977262-2018908 GCF_000951035.1 Colobus angolensis palliatus | reverse complement strand
TGACAGCAGTTACTACTGTTACAGCTTGAGACCATCATGACAGCCGTTACTACTGTTACTGCTTGAGATATCATGACAGCAGTTACTACTGTTACTGCTTGAGACCATCATGACAGCAGTTACTACTGTTACTGCTTGAGACCATCATGACAGCAGTTACTACTGTTACGGCTTGAGACCATCATGCAGGACTGAACAAAGGGATGAACATAGAAAATGATAACAAAAAAAAAAAACAAAAGAAAATGTTTTAAAGGAAGGGGAACTGGGGAAGAAGAAGAGAGCTCCCTGATTCTAGTGAGCAAAGGCAGCCCCTGAGCTTCTACAGCCCTTTGTATTCATTGGGTAGCAAGAGCAAGGAGAAGGAGATAAGGATTGGTCAGCTGCTTAACTGATCACAGTTCATATTATTACTAACAGGCTTCAGATGTACCTAATCACAAGAAACATTTTTGCCTGGGTCCTGACTGCCCACAGCATTCCTTCTGGGAGTCATACGCAGTTTGTCAGTTTGCCAACATTCTGAGTTTATAAGAACAGTTTGCTGTTTACTCATATACTACAGTGATATACTGAGTTGATCACAACCCCCAATCTTTCAGCCTCCAACAGCCCAGGCTGGTTTTGAATTCCTGGGCTCTAGCAATCACCCTGCCTTGACCTCCCAAAGTACTGGGATTATAGGTGTGAGCCACCATGCCTGGCCTGGAGATTTTCTTGTTATCTTTCTGTTATTGATTCCTACTTTGATTCCATTGTAGTGACAGAACACACTCTGCATGATTTCACTTCTCTTAAATGTGTTTAGGTTTCATTTTAGGGCCCAAGATATGGTTCATCTTGGTGTGCATCCCATGGGCCCTTAAATATATACACACACACACACACACATATGTATGTATTTATATACATTATATATTTATATATGTATTTTTTATATATGCACATATATATTCTATTTATATACTATATATGTATTATAAATATATATATTTGTATATATATTCTGCTCTTGGCACTAAAGTGGTCTATAAGTATTGAATACATTCTGTTAGGTGATGGTATTGTGGAGCTATTCTATATTCTTGCTGCTCTTCTGTCTAGTTGTTCTATAAATTTGGGAAAAGGGCATTGAAGTCTCTATATTCATAGATTTTTCTATTCTATCAGTTTTGTTTCATATATTTTGTCTCTGTCGTATTATATATGAGATAGTATTTCTGTTATTGGTTTATGCCTCACTTTGTTATATCACATATCTGTACACTGAAAAGCACAAAGCGTTGCTTAGAGAAATTAAAGCAGCACTAAACAAACAGAGATCTACACCCATGTTTATATGTCATAGGTCTTAATATTGTTAAGACATCAGTTCTTCCTAAAGACAGATTCAACATAATTCCAAAGTCTCAGCAGGATTTCTTGGTAGAGTGTGCAAATATTATTCTAAAATTCATATGAAAATTTAAAAACCTAATATTGCCAAAATAGCTTTGGAAAAAAAACAATTTGAAGGACTGATTTCAAGACTTATTATAAAAAAATGGTTATCAAGATAGTGTCTATTGTTATAAAGGTAGACAAACAGATCAATGGAATGGAATAAGAGTCAAGAAATAGACCTAAATATATTTGGACAACTGATTTTTGATGTAGATGCAAAAGCAACTCAATGGAGAAAGGACAGTCTTTTCAATAAATAGTTCTAGGATGTTTGGATTTCCATATTCAAAAAATGAACTTCAATCCAAATTCCATACCATAAGCAAAAATTAACTCAGGATAAATCAGAGACTAAATTTAAATGTAAACTTAACACTATGAAATTTCTTGAATAAAAACAAAGAACAAAATCTTTGTATCCTTTGGTTAGGTAAAGATTTCTCAGATACAATAACAAAGCTTAATCCATAAAATAAACCAATGTCTAAAGACATTGTTAAGAAAATGAAAAGAAAAGACATCAGACTGATTAGTGAGGATATGAGGGACTATGATTTTCATACAGCTGCTAGAGGAAATTTAAAATAGTACAACCACTTGGGAAAATAGTTTAGCCATTTCTTTAAAAATTAATCATACACTTCCCATAGGAGCCAATCATTCCACCCCTAGATATTTACCTTAGAGAAACGAAAGTTGTATCCATGCAAAGATTTGTATATGAATGCTTATAGCCTCTCTATTTTTTTTAATAGCCAAAACTGGAAATAATCCAGTGCTCATCAACAAAAGAATGGACAAAGAATCTATATATGTCCATTCTAAGGAATTCTATTTAGCAATAAAGAGAAATTAACTATTTATACATGTTACAACATAAATATCAAAATAATTGTGCTGAATAAAATAACCCCCACAAAACAAGTGTACATACTATATAATTCCATTCACATACGATTTTTGCAAGGCAAACTGATCCATAATGACAGAAAGCAGATCAGTGTTTGCCTTGGGAAATGTTGTAGAGTCATAAAAAGATGAGAGGAAAGATTTGTAAAGGAGCAGATGAAGATTTTCATGATCTTGATTATGGTGATTATTTTATGGGTGCATAATTATATCAAAGTATTATATGCTTTCAATTATATAGTTTCTTGTATTTAAATTTTACTCAATAAAATTGTTAAAAATGAAAAAATAAACAGAAAGTAATAACATATTTGGTCATACTGAGAGTTTTTGAAAGCTTGGGACTGAATTAATAGAACACCAAATATGAGAAATATAAAGCAATGACTAACTGCAAGAAAAGCAACTGATCATAAAGTGAAATTTAATTATGATATATGGTATATGTCCCTGTTGTGAATAATATTTATGTAATTAAGATATAAACATAAATATTGATTTATCAAGTCATCAGATAATCACATTAAGAGGATTGAGAAATAGTTTGTATGGATGATGGTATAAATTAGTTAAATTATACTCTCGCAAAGTAAAAGGTTTATATAGTATAAGTCATAGAGTATATAGTATAGTTATATAATGTAAATGTCATAAATCAATAACTAACAGCATAGCTATACTATTTATTAGGTGGAAATAAATGCCAGAAAAAGTAGCCTAAATGTTTATATGTAGCTGCATGTGAGGTGGAAGAATTGAGGTTTGAGAAGGGTGGACAGGAGTCTGCTGATTTTTATTATAAGTTTTGAGGTATTATCTGAATTTTTAACCTATGTACTTGTATTGCTTTTATAAAAACAAAGCCTAATTATTTACAAGCCTAAGAAGTTTGTAGTTCATTATGCAATTTTTTTTGACAAACATTATTGAAATTAAAATGTTTATTGCCTAAAGGAAGAAAACGTTAGGTCAGAAAAGAGCCATGTTGAATAATTCAAAGCTAAGCATTCTGGGTAACTGAAATTTTACTGTATTATTTTAGTTTTGTTCTTCATAGATTTCAACACTTCAGACTATTCTGAGATTCCTAATTCATTATACAAGGTTTATAGAATATGTGAGATTCTCAAGCACTAGAGAAATACAATTATTATTCCTATGGATGTGTCTAGTTTCTCAAGTCATAGGAAGGAGCTGGAATGTTTAAAACTTGGTACATTGGTATAGCAGTATCTATAGACAGATATCTGAGTTCAATCTTTCAGTTTTATCATTGGTATCACAGACATAGATTCCTACACTTTTTGTGTTAAACTTGTACTTCATGTCAATAACAAGTTTTCAGCATGTTTGTTTTTTTTTTTGCTATACCAAACCATAAAAAGAGGAGAAAGAATGATGATCATATTACCTGGGAAAGATAATAGGACCAATTCAACTCAATACATAATATGGAGTTGAGAAATAGATCTGATGTTTAAAAGTCAATAAAATTTAAGAAAATAACATTGTTCTTATTACTGTGCCCCAGCGGAAGTTAGATATTTTCTGTAAGAACATTTTGCAGAAAGAACATTTTAACTAGAGATGTAGTAAAGGTGTACAATGCAATTGAGTAAGAATTCTAATAAATGAAGCAACAAATTAGTTCAAATAATGGTGTAACATATGCTCTGTCCAAATTAATACTCAGTGCTAAAATTTTGTGTATATTTTCTACTTTTTATTTTTTTCATTGCCCTTGGTGCTTTGATTCGAATCCAGTTTTCTATATGCAAATTTGGCTACAATTTGCCTACTAGGATGTCTTTTCTAACTCTTCTAGAAGGTCAGTAACATTAATTAGATTGTAAATGAATTACCTAGATGCATTCAAAGGGTTCTCAAAGTAAATACATTTATCATGTTATGAATTTTAGCCTTGAACCTGCACTGACTGACAAGCAGAAAAATATATAATTATGGATTATAACCTCAAATTACCAGCTTTCTACATGGGTCTGGCTGATGACAGAGGCTCAACCAGGTGGCATCAGCCAGCCTCTGTCTGCAAACTATACGTGGGATCAACAGCAAAGGCTCTTCTTACTATGCTAATCAAAGTGCTGTTAATTTCAAATATCTAATTTTCTAGCAACTGAGATCAATGATGAGTTCCCAGAATGGAACCATGCATTGAGGAGACCAATCAGCACCCTTAAATTCTATGAAATTGTTTGAATTGTGTATGCTGTCATTTCAGCAAAGAACTCATCCTAAGAACTGGACTCCAGCAAAAATTGGACTCCAGCAAATATTGTTCTGCGTATAAGCACAGTAACCCTCAGGATTGTCAATACCGGAGCAACATGTAGAAAGCTGGTAATTCATGTTTACTGACAATGTTTCCTTTTTTTCTTTTAGATCAGTTAGCTAAGATGTCTGTCACTGCCCATGAGTTTGTATATACACTAACCATTGGCCACTTCTGTTTCCACTCTGCCTAAAACTTTGCCCGTGTCAGTGATCTTTCCAAATTGCTGTCTTTCAAAGCTATCCTTGTGTGGGGATGTTTTGGAACAGTTGTAGTTTTTTGGCTTATCCACATACTAAGCCAACTGATCCTTTCCTTTTCAGTCAGCTGAGAACCTCTATGGGATCATAAAAGGAGTGATGTTAGGGAGAGGCATGGGTGAGAGAGAGGTGGATAATATGAAGGTCTGAGTCACCAACTTATACCACTTATATGTGCTGTCCAGTCCTGTTCGTGCCCAGTCCTCCACTTCCATCTTTCTATGGATTGTTGCTCAGCTTGCTAGATATTCTGACTTGATAAGTATGTTAGAATCTAGTTAATGATGGGCAGTTGTGGCCTTATGGTCACTTCATAACCATAGCCAAATCCTTCATCTTTATTGGAACCCAATATTACTGCAGAAACTATTTTTCAACTGATGTATGATTTTTCACCAAAAATGGCAAATTCTTGCACCAAAATCCAAATAGTGTACATAGTGCTTCTCCTATTGGGGTTTGTCTTAACTCCACATGCCATCTTTTCTTCCCACAAGTATCATCAATGTTACATTTTCTTGATCATATAATCCAAACAGCAGGGACTCCTGAACTGCAACCTGGACATGCTTCATAACAATTTTCCACTCTTGTCCCTACTCAAATTTGGTAGCTTTTCATGCCATTTAATATATCAGAGGTATTGGTAAATCCAGGAGTTGAGTATGTTGCCTTTGGACCCCAGTGAAACCCACTGGGCATTATATGCTTCCTTCTTCATGGAAAGTAATGTGAGATGCAATGGTGAGTCTTTTGCTTTCAAGAGTATGTCATAGAATGTCTCAGACCAATTGACCCCTAAATAGTTTACTAACGTCGTGAGCCACTTCAGCTTAATAGAATTAATCTCCCACCTTCTAAGGCATATGTGTCTCAACTTATTGGCTACTTCTTGATCATCTGGTTCAATTAGCATAGTGGCATCAATATAGGCACCAGTGTCATGTTGTCTGAGATACCCAAACAGCCCACATCACTTCAGACTATTATGACAGTAGGTGGGAGAGTTAATATAGCCCTGGGGCCTGTAAGGCCATAAATGTATATTCTTCTCTTCTAAGTGAATATGAACTGTTTCTGATCTCTTTATGGATGAGATGGAAAAGAAGCATTCATTTGTTCAATGGCCACATACCATGTTCCTGAGGTCATGTTAATCTGTTCTAGTATAAGTATTATATTTTGTCAGTATTGAGTTTACAATAGTCTATTGATTTACAGTAGTTTACTGTTTTCCTTCAGAGTTCATCTAGATTTTAAATGAGTCATACTAGAAAAATAAATGGGAACATGAGGGGTTCCACTACCCCTGTATCCTTTTGTTTTATAGCTTTATGTCCTTAGGATAAAATATTGTATGATTTCCCATTCCTCTGACTAAGATGAGAGCCTCTTTACATGCTACTAAGCAGGGCTTCTGGCTTTTATACTCAGTATTTAATTGCTGATTAAACACTCCCTGCTTTTTATAGCTTTTTCCAAACCATTAATCATGCTTAGCACCAGCCACCCAATTTCACTCTTCTTATAGTTATTATTATCCCTTCCCCTCTCCCTCACACCCACAGATTTCTCAAATACTTGACAGATTGCCCCTTGCATGGTAGCTAGATATTAAAGTGGTCTCCCAGCAAAACACCTATCTCAGTATTCACACCCTTGTGTAGTCCTTTTCCCTGGAATCTGGATTGGTCCTATGACTTGCTTTTGACGAATAAAATACAATGGAGTGTTGCTACATAGCTTTAGATGTAAGGCTATAAGAAGATTTTTATCTTCTGTCTGGGCCTCTCAGAACACTAGCTCTTATTCTCTGATCCTGGACCTCATGTCACATGAAGCCCAGACCACAAGCAGAGACCACATTCCCTCAGAGACCACTTCAAAGCCCCACCTGAGCTCCCAGCCAACAGAGCATATCAACGGCCAGCCAGGTGAGTGAGCCACCTTAAACATCTAGCCCAACTGAACTGTCAGATGTTTGCAGTTGCAGTCAACACCAGAGAGCGACAGCATGGGAGC
The DNA here is from genome assembly GCF_000951035.1 of Colobus angolensis palliatus. NCBI lineage: Eukaryota > Metazoa > Chordata > Mammalia > Primates > Cercopithecidae > Colobus > Colobus angolensis. The sequence goes on along the minus strand of NW_012117877.1, from coordinate 2,011,981 downwards.
TCCTAAATTATAACTCTCCAGCTAAGCCCAGGTAACCAAAAATCCCTGTTTTAAAGCATAAAATTTGGGGTAGTTTGTTAAACAACAGTAATTAAAACAACTGGCATAGTCTTCCTTATTCACTATTGATAAAAAATTTTAACTCTTAAAGACTTACTTTGTGCAAGGAGTTATGCATATTCCAGCTACCATCAGTGATAGAGTCGTCATCACTAGCCAATTGATATGTGATTCACTCCTGCATCTCATCTTAGTATCTGTACTATCACACCACTCTTGGTACCAGCTGATAAAGTTTGGGTTTTCCAGGAAGCAGGTTTTTTGCTTTTTTTTTTTTTATTATACTTTAAGTTCTAGGGTACATGTGCATAACGTGCAGGTTTGTTACATATGTATACTTGTGCCATGTTGGTGTGCTGCATCCATCAACTCTTCAGCACCCATCAATTCATCATGTATATCAGGTATAACTCCCCAATGCAATCCCTCCCCCCTCCCCCCTCCCCATGATAAGCCCCAGTGTGTGATGTTCCCCTTCCCGAGTCCAAGTGATCTCATTGTTCAGTTCCCACCTATGAGTGAGAACATGCGGTGTTTGGTTTTCTCTTCTTGTGATAGTTTGCTAAGAATGATGGTTTCCAGCTGCATCCATGTCCCTACAAAGGACACAAACTCATCCTTTTTTATGGCTGCATAGTATTCCATGGTGTATATGTGCCACATTTTCTTAATCCAGTCTGTCACAGATGGACATTTGGGTTGATTCCAAGTCTTTGCTATTGTGAATAGTGCCGCAATAAACATACGTGTGCATGTGTCTTTGTAGTAGAATAATTTATAATCCTTTGGGTATATACCCAGTAGTGGGATGGCTGGGTCATATGGTACATCTAGTTCTAGATCCTTGAGGAATCGCCATACTGTTTTTCCTACCATCAGAGTGAACAGGCAACCTACAGAATGGGAGAAAATTTTTGCAATCTACTCGTCTGACAAAGGGCTAATATCCAGAATCTACAAAGAACTCAAACAAATATACAAGAAAAAAACAAACAACCCCATCAAAAAGTGGGGAAAGGATATGAACAGACATTTCTCTAAAGAAGACATTCATACAGCCAACAGACACATGAAAAAATGCTCATCATCACTCGCCATCAGAGAAATGCAAATCAAAACCACAATGAGATACCATCTCACACCAGTTAGAATGGCCATCATTAAAAAATCAGGAAACAACAGGTGTTGGAGAGGATGTGGAGAAATAGGAACACTTTTACACTGTTGGTGGGATTGTAAACTAGTTCAACCATTTTAGGAAGCAGGTTTTAAAGACACAGAGTACACAGAATATATTAGGAGTTCTCTTAGGGACAAGAGATACAGAGAGAAAGGGAAAAGGAAGAAAGAGAAGAGAAGAAATGTTGGGGGATGTTGTGGTCTCAACAAAGACCACAATTAAATTCATATAAAGCTCTGAAGCTACAAAAGCTTTTCAGAGTTGTCACTTGTTGTGCAGAGTGGGTTAATCTTTATGTTCCTCCAGAGAGCAGTTAATGAAAGTAGGTTGCCCCTGGCAAAAGGGCAAATGAAAATTGCCAAAGGAAATGTCCTGAGGACCCTGACAGCTGAAGGCATTCAGTCACCAGAGTTCTGGCAGCTGGGAAATAAGTCCCAAAGGGAAGATCCAGGTAGTTTCTTATAGCATCCCCAACACCAACCTTCTCTCTTCTTTGCCTATTAACTTTTAACCAATATTCAGATGTTACCTCAGGTGTATGTTCCATCAGCACAGATTTCTTCACTCCCACATAATGTACATAGGTATCTCCTCTACATGTTCCAAAAGCATCTTCTTCTTGTGTTACTATGGTGCTTATATAATTCTATTATAGTTGATTATTTTCTTGTCTTAGACTAGACCAGACTACAAGCTCTAGGAGAGAAGTGAATTTGTATATTTTTTTTGTATAAACTATGATAATTACAATGCTGGAAATATAGTAATCCTTAAAATATATGGATAGAGAAAATAGTCAAGCATTGCAAGTGCATAATGGTATGGCTATTTAACCACTGTCAAATCACAGATAACCATCTTCTCTCTGCCTCCCTCCCAGGCCGTATGACTTTGATTAAGCAGGTGCTAATTTAAAGGGTAGTGGATTTGCAGTTTCAGAGTGCTTACTTCAGTGTAAGGTGTATGCTCACAGCTTTTCACTGTCTTTGAGTTTCCTGAATCCCTTTGCAACCCAGTGAAACCCAAATAATAAATGTTTCCTGAATCAGAGACTTTTAAAAAGTGGAATGTAGAGTGCAAAACAATCTCAAAAGAATCCAGCCTATAAGACTAATGTTTGATAAATGTACTAAGCAGGATAGGTAAGCCTGTGATGAATGAAAATGATTACACTGTTATTACATTTATTCTTATAATTTGAAGACCATATGAACTTTTATGATTGAATATATGTTTACAAGTAATAAACATCATAAGTATAAAAGTAAGCAATTCAAAATATGCCCATACTACTACTCATCCACAGCTAGATAAATAAATATCAATACATAAACAAAGATGTAAATAGGTAGATAGATATTATTTTAAATTAAAATATATTGAGTTCTTTAGGATGGCATCTTTTAATGCAGAAGCATATGTGATATGCTTAAGAGTATGCTCTTAGTCAATAAGAATCTGTTGAAAAATATTGAGTCAAAAAATAATGTTATCAGATTCTGTTGACTGGAACTTTTAGTGATCTAATTTATCTATTTTTGTTGCTGTTGTTGCTTGTGCTTTTGGTGTCATTCTAAGAATTCATTGATAAATCCAAGGTCATTAAGATTTACCCCTATTTTCTTCTAAGAGTTCTGTAGTTTTAGCTCTTAGATTTGAATCTTTGAGTTAATTTTTGTATATAATGTGAAGTGTGAGCCCAATTTTATTTTTTTACACATGGTTAGTCAGTTATCCAAGCACTATTTGTTGAAAAAGCTATTCTTTCCCCCATCGAATAGTCTTGGCACATTTGCCAATAACTAATTGACCACAGACATATGGGTTTATTTTAGACTCTAGATTCCATTCCACTGATCTGGATGTATATCCTCAAGCCATACCATACTTTTTCAATTGCTGTTCAATTGCAGTAAGTTTGGAAATAATGAAGTATTATTATTTATTTATTATTATTTGTTATTAGTATAACAAAGTCCTCCAACTTTGTTCCTTTTCAAGTTTGTTGGGTTATTATGTGTTTCTTGGAATTTTAGAGGAATGTGGAATCAACTTGTCAGTTTCTACAAAAATTCAGCTGGGATTCTGATAGGAATTGTGTTGAATCCGCAAATCAATTGGGGAAGTATTGCCAACTTAACAAAGTTCACTCCATGAATATGAGACTCTTTTTTATTCATTTTGATTATTTAATTTTTTAACACAGTTTCATAGTTTTCAAAGTATAAGTTTCATACTTCTTTTGTGAAATTTGTTTCTAAATACTTTGTTATTCTTAATGATACTATAAGTGTAATTTTAAAGGACAGTATAAAAAATAAAAAGACAACCCACAAATTGGGTGAAAATATTTGCAAATCTTATGAGGCACTTTTTTTTTTTTTTTTTTCCTGAGACAGTGTCTTGCTCTGTCACCCAGGCTGGAGTACAGGGGTGTAATCTTGGCTCACTGCAATGTCCACCTCATAGGTTCAAGCAATTCACCTGCCTCAGTCTCTCAGCTAACTGGGATTACAGGTGCACACCACCATGCCCTGCTAATTTTTGTATTTTTTGGTAGAGACAAGGTTTAGCCATGTTGACCAGGCTGGTCTTAAACTCCTGACCTCAAGTGATCCACCTGCTTTGGCCTCCCAAACACTGGGATTACAGGCATGAGCCACCACACCCAGCCTGATGAGACACTTTTATCTAAAATAAATAGAAAACTATTATAACTCAAAAATAAAAATAACTCAATTAAAAATAAGCAAAGGACATAAATAGATATTTCTCCAGAGAAGATATATAAATGGCCAATATAAACATAAAAAGGTGCTCAACATCATTAGCAATGAGAAAAACACAAATATAAACCACAGTGAGATACCACTTCATACTCAATAGGATGGCCATAATTTAAAAATCAGAAAATAACCAGTGTTGGTAAGGATGTGGAAAAAAATTGAAACCCTCACACTAAATGGGAATGCAACATGGGACAGCTGCTTAGGAGAACATTCTGGTAGTTCCTCAAAAGGCTGAATGTAGAGTTACCATATGACTCAGGAATTTCATTCCTAGGTAAATACCCAACAGAAATGAAAACATGTCCACATAAAAACTTACATGCAAATATTTAGAAAAGCATTATTTAAAGTAGTCAAAAGGTGGAGATATTTCAAATGACCATCAACTGACAAATGGCTAAAGAAAATGTATTACATCCATACAATAGACTATTATTCCACTTTTTAAATATTATTTTTATTATCAATAAAAAGGAAGTGTGACATGGCTGAATCTTGAAACGTTATGCTAAGTAAGAGAAAACAGTCACAAAAGACCATATATGATATAATTCCATTTATATGAAGTGTCTAGAGCAGACCAATCTACAAAGACAAAAATTAGATTAGTAGCTATCCACGTTAGAAGACAGTGGTGGGAAGTGATAGATAATGAGCATGGGCATTCTTATAAAGTGATAAAAATGTGCTAAAATTGATTGTCACAATACTTGCAGAGAATTGTGAATATATTAAAAATCATTCAATTGTACACTACAAGTATGTAAATTTTGACATGTGAATGTTAATTACATTTCAGCACAGCCATTACTTAAAAAAAATTCGATGGAAAAAACTAGGACTTCTGCTTTCAGCTCCAACACATAAACAGCCTGGAAGTCATCACTACCACCCTCATAACAACAAAAAACTGAACAAACTGAAAACCAATGACTTTTCTCAACCATCAGAGAACTGGTATCACAGGGCAAACCACAACCCCCAAATCTTCAGAGAGAGGAGAATACCTCAAACCACAGTTAAAATCAGCTTCCTGGGAGCAGAGAAGTTCCTGAAGGCAGTAACTGATAGAAATAATTAAATGGTAATTTTGATAAATTGTTGAAGGGTGAGCATAGGCTAGCTTGAGAGTTAAAACTTCTGGGGATATTTTCCTTTGGAATTTGTAATTTTCAAGCTAGATTACACTCAGCCTTTAGCAATTCATCAAAATTACTATTTAAGTGTTTGTCTTTGTCGGTTCAGGCTGCTGTTACAAACTGCTATAAACTGTGTGGTTTGTAAACAACAGAAATTTATTTCTCACAGTTCCAGAGGCCAGAGAGTCCAATGTCAAGGTGCTGGCATACATAGTTTCTGGGCCCCCTTTCTGGTTCATAGACAGCCACCTTCTTGCTGAGTTCTCTTATGGCAAAAGGAGCGAGGGAGCTCTCTGAGGCATCTTTTATAAGGACACTAATCCCATTTGTAAAGGCTCTGAATGAAGGGACACATTCAGTCTATGTCAGTATTCCTATCAGTTACTGAGTCTGGGAGGAGGAGGAAATGATGAGTTGCTAATCAATGGCTATGGTTTCAGTTATACAAGATAAATAAGTTCTAGAAATCTGCTGTAAAACATCATACCTCCAGTTATCAAGACATATTGCACAATTAAACCTTTGTTAAAAGAATAGATCTAATGTTAAATGCTCTAACCACAATAAGATAAAATTTTAAATTTGGCAAAAGTAAACTTTTAAAATACATTTATAGGTATGTCTTTCAGGTACATTTCTTATTCATGTCTTTTGTCCTAATTTTCATTGAAATTGTCTTGTGCTCTTTATATATCAATACTATTAATTCCTATTATCATAGGTGTTGTGAATATGTTTCCTAATTGATCATATGCTGTTAAACGTAAAAAAAAAAAATCTAAGCAGTTCAGTCTTGGGTGGAATCTCTATGCTTTTGTGAATTTTAGCTCCAGGAACCCTACTAGGCCCTCAAAGTGAAAATATGAGAAAAAACACCTTCTTGTCTTAGGCAGGAGGAATGCAAAAGTAAGCATTTTGAAATATATTCAGAGGTTCTCCATAAGAAAGGCTTATCCTGTCAAAAACTGTTAAATACCAGAGCCAACTCTAGCCTTCATGTCTAGAGAGGTTAAAAAAAAAAAAACAGACTAAGAAATCTATTGGAGAGTTACAGCCCAAGGACTATAAAGCCCAGTAAAAACTGACATAATCATAAGATTATGGAATGTTTTCCCCTCCAAGATCACCACATCAGCAGGGCTTCAGTATAAGGATGGTAGATTAAAATCAAAAGACCTTAAAGACATAGGCTCTATTTTAAAATTCTTAGGAACACAAACAAAACAGGGAATGAAAGAAATAAGAAACTGGAGGAACCTAAATCCTCTCTCACATTCATCTATAGAAACATGAAAAAAGGGCAAGCTCCTGGATAGATTAATATAAAGCTTCACGCTGAAGGCCTAGTTACCTCAGTTACTATTATCTGATCCATAATGTCCAGCTTCCAACAAACAATTACAAGGCATGTGAAAAGGCAAGAAAAACTCAGTCTGAAGAGAAAATACAAGCATCAAAACCAGACATAGATATAACACAGATAGTATAATTATTAGAGAAGGACTCTTTAAAAACTGTGATAAATACATTAAGGACTCCAATGGAAAGATATGACAACATGAAACAGATGAACAGAAAAAAATAAACTAAAACTATTAAGAATCAAAAGGAAATGTAAAAAAGCAAAAGCAGTACACATGTTTACTGCAGCATTGTTCACAATAGCAAAGACTTGGAACCAACCGAAATGCCTATCAATGATGGACTGGATAAAGAAAATGTGGCACGTATACACCATGGAATACTATGCAGCCTTGAAAAAGGATGAGTTCATGTCCTTGCAGAGACACGGATAAAGCTGGAAACCATCATTCTCAGTAAACCAACACAGGAACAGAAAACCAAACACTACATATTCTCACTCATAAGTGGGAGTTGAACAATGAGAGCACATGGACACAGGGAGGGGAACATCACACATTGGGGCCTATTGAGGGGTCAGGACTAGGGGAGGGACAGCATTAGGAGAAATATCTAATGTAGATGATGGGTTGATGGGTGCAGCAAACCACCATAGCTTGTGTATACCTATGTAACAAACCTGCATGTTCTGCACATGTATCCCCAAATTTAAAGTATAATAATAAAAAAATGCAGCAAAAAAGAAAAGCAGTATAACAAAAATGAACACCTATTTCAATATACTGAACACAGCCAAGAAAAGAATAAGTGATTTTGAAGACACATCAATAATAACTTTCCAGTGAATTTTAAAATGAAAAAAAAAATAATTAAAGGAACAGAATATCCAAAAACTATGGGGCAATATAAAAAAGGTATAAAATGTCTGTAATTGGAAAAGAGGAGGAGAGAGAAAGGAGAAAAAAATTTAAAGTAATACAAGCTGAGACTTTTCAAAAATTAATGATATACATCAAACCACAGATCTGAGAAGCTCCAAAAAATCCAATCAGGATAAACAGAAGAAAAAAACAACCTATACCTAGCAATATCATATTCAAACTTCAGAAAACCAAAGAAAAGGAGAGTGTCTTGAAAGAAGTAAGAAGGGGAGGGAATAAGCATTTTACCTATTAGACGGTCAAGGAAAAGAACTGCACTAGACTTCTCGTCAAAAAACATGAAAACAAGAAAAGAGCAGAGTGAAATATTTACAGTGCTGAAAGGAAGACAAACACCACCCTAGAAATCTATATCTAGTGAAATTATCCTTCAAAAGTAAGAGAGAAATAAAGACTTTCTCAAACAAAAGCTGAGAGAATTTATCACCAATATACCTCCCCGACAAGAAAATATTAAAATCCTGAGGGAGAAGGAAAATGACACAGGTCTAAAACTTGGATCCACATAAAGGAAGGAAAAGCATAAGAAAAGAAATAAGTAAAAATAGAATAGATTCCTTTTCTCTTCTTGTTAATCCATCTAACAGATAATCATTTGTTCAAAGCAAAAATAACAATAATGTATTGGGTGATTATCACATATGGATAAGTGAAATGAAAGACAACAACGTTATAAGGTTACGGAGGGAGGAACCAGGAATGCTATATTGTAAGGTGCCTGCACTGTCCCTCACATGTTATTTGCAAGTGAACTTAGATTAGTTTTAAATATATTTTGCAAATTCTAGTGCAGCCACATAAAAGTATTTTAAAAAGAAGTAGAATTAATATGTCATGAAGAAGATATAATCGAGGCATATAAAATGCTCAGTCAAAACCAGGAAAGCAGAAAAAGAGGGAAGATAAAAAAAGAAACAAGTGAAATGAACAGATAACATTTACAAACATGTTACATATTAATACAACTTTGTAACAATCATTTTATGGTTTAATACTGGTCTAAATATTACCAATTAAAAGATGGAGTCTAGCTTTAAATATGAAGACATAGACCTACACATACCAAGTCAGCTAATCTTTCTTGAAGGAACAAAAGCAATGCAATGGAGAAATGATAGCCTTTCAAATAAATGGTACTAGAAAAGTTGTGCATTCGTACGTTAAGGAAATGAATAAAGGCAAAGGCTTTATTCCTTACATAATAATTAACTCAAAATGGATCGTATACCTGAATTTAAAATTCAAAACTATGAAACCTGAACCTATGAAACTAAGAAATAACGCTGGAGAAAATCCAGGTGACCTTTGTTTTGGTGAGGAAATTTTAGATGTAACACTAACACCAAGATAGATGATAGAAAAAAATTGATAAGTTGGACTTTATTAAAATAAAAACCTCTGCTCTATGAAAAACACTTTTTAAAAATGAAAAGACAAGTCACAGACTGGGAGAAAATATTTGCAAAACACATGTCTGGTAAAGAATTTGTAACCAACACATGTAAAGATTCTTAAAACTCAGCAGTAAGGAAATAAGAAATTCAATTAAAAACGGACTGAAGATCTGAACAGACATCTAACCAAGGAAGATATAGTAAATAAGCACAAACAAAAATGTTCAACATTATAGGTCACTAGGGAATAAAATGTTAAAACGGCAATGAGATACCACCACACACCTATTACAATGGTTAGAATTCAAAATGCTGACAATATTAAATGCTTGCAAGGATGTAGAACAACAGGAACTCTTATGTATTGCTGTGGAAATGCAAAATGATACAGCCACTCTAGAAGAAACTTTGAGTCTTACAAACCTAAACCTAACCATATCATATAATCTAGCAGCTGAAGTTCTAGGTGTTTACCAAGTTAAATTCAAAGCAAAAGCATGCCCGGAGATTTTATCACAGCTTTATTTACACTCACCAAAAACTGGAAGCAATCACCATGTCCTTCAATATGCGAATGAATAGATAAGCAGTCAGACATCATATAGTGGAATACTATCCAGTGCTAAGAAGAAATGAGCTACCAAGCCATGAAAAGAGATGAAGGGACCTTAAGTGCATATTGCCAAGTGACAGAAGCCAGTCTGAAAAGGCAGCATAATGTATGATTCCAATTATATGACATTATAGGAAAGTCAAAACTATAGAGGCAGTAAAAAATCAGTGGTTGCTGGGGGCTCACAGTGGGACTGTGACATAAGTTAGTAAAGAACTGGAAATTCCTAGAGCAGTAAAACTACTCTGTATAATACTGTAAGGGGTGGTTACATGACATCATGCATTTGTGAAAGCCCATAGAACTGTAAAATACAAAGAGCAAATCCAAATTTAAACCATGGACTTTAATTAATCATAATGTATCAATATTGGTTTATTACAATAAACTACATGACTATAAAATATTCATAACTGCAGAAATTGTCAGGCAGGGGTGAGAATATGAGAATTCTCTGTACTATCTGCTCATTTCTTCTGTAAATTTAAAACTCTTTTTAAAAATGTTTATTGATTTAAAAACAAGATTAACATGTGATGAATATAGAAATAAACTGCAGAAGCTTCAAGAAGAAAAGCAAGGAGACCAGTCAGGTAACATTAGAGAATGATGGTGGTGCTCTGAAATATGGTAAGTACAATAAGCATGAATTAAAATTGAAAAATTCCAAAGACAGTGATGATGTAGTCAATCAAATTGTCGAGAGAGAGAGAGAGAAAGTTAAAGGGTAGGCAAGAAGTTGTGACAGATAAAGAGAAGACAAGTTGATCCCTCAAGTTTCTGGCTTGAAAAAAAAGTTATCTTCAGCAATCACCAACCACTATTGTACTAGAAAGAAATAACCATAGGTGATATGGGTATTTATCTTGCTAAGAATCAACAAACATTGCCACTAATTTTGCTAAAAATAATAGATTGGAACTATTTTATGTTCCAATGTTTTCTATGGCATTTCACAGGCTTATAGAGACAGTATTCTATGGTTATGATGAAAGATTCTTGACACAGAACAGTGCCTAAATCATTTGCTTTTGTAGTCAGACCTTTGGAAACATGGATTTTGATCAGTTCTTCTCATGTTGGGTATAGTAAAATTAATTGCTGTTGACTACATTGGCAATTTAAGCCTGCTTTTAAACAGACTTTAGCAATGGTAAGATGATCAGTTAACTGTGATTTCAAGAAAGGAGATTCTGAGACATGTTGTGGAACTGCAGAGGCATCTTTTTAATCTCCATGCCTTTTTGTCATTGCTCACACTCCTGTTGTCAAAACCTGTGATGAACTGAGGAGAAAAGATATATTGGTGTGTTTTCCTGTCATACAAGACAAGATACAAAGGAATGGATGGTTGAAATACCCATTAATAAGACATGGGTTGTCAGTATTATATAGCAGGGCAGGCTAAATCCATTATGATTAAGGTAAGGGCCCTCATCTTAAAGGTAATTTGCACTAAAAGGTAGACAAATAGCCAAAGACTCTTAACCTTACTTGCATTTGAAGGTCTTGGAAGAAAAAAAGAAGAGGCACTATTTTGTTTCATGGTATTGGATGTGCACGTGCTCTCTCTCTCTCTCTCTCTCTCTCTCCCCCTGTGTGTGTTGTGTGAGAGAAAGGGAGTGAGTGTGTGTGCATGCACATGTATACTTATGCCTGCCAGCAAAGATAAAAGTCAGAAGTAGAGATCTACTTTCTCCCCTAGTTTTCACTTAATATGAACTACATGATTATTCAGTAAAAAAGGGAGTTAAATTCAGTCAATATTTTTGGACTACCGTGAGGAATCCACAGAAATAGAAACATGACACATTTTCCTTGATGACATTAATTTCAAATTTTTGCTCAAATGATCAAATAAGCCATGTTACATTTAGCTGAGTTTAAACTTGGTTGAGTTTAGTCTAACAGAGCTGACTTCATAGAAGAGATTTCCTGTGAAACATCAAATTAAATTCATCCATATTTGTGGACAAAATTCTCAGTAAGTTAGGATTTGATTCATCTACACACAAAGAAAACCCTATTACAGTAAGGTTTAAGTTTACTTACAGAAAAAGAAGTCCAGAAAGAGTAGCCCCTGTGTATATTAATTTTTGAGAAATGTTTTTCAAGTGAAATCATTTATCTTATTTCTCAGATATCTTCTAATGCAAATATAAATCTTTTAAACATATTTCTCACAGATTTCTCTATTGACTTCAAATCTATTCCTTATTTCCAGGTTCCACATGCATGTTGTCATAAATCCAAGTTAGCAAAAGGATTGTTTATGTATTTTAGCACAGAATCAAGAGACTTTCTTCCCTCTCTATAACAAAACTCTCTTTCTAGAGCCTCCGGTATGGAACAGCAGGAAATAATTTTGAGGAAGTCTCAAAGACTGAAATTCCATAGGTCACTTTGACAGTGTCAGAATTCTAGTGTTAATTTCCGAAGTTCACTCAAATACTTCACAATCACTCACATCTGATTCCTAATCACAGCAGTTTCTAAAAGGTGATTCGTATCTACCTAGATGCTTTCAAAGTAAAAGATATCTAGGATAAAAACTCTTTGATAATACCAACCAGACAACTTTTAAAATGTTTGAATTCAGACACAAGAATCCAATTCCACAAAAATGAAACATAAGATTAAAACCATCTGACTTCACCGTATTTCATATTAACTAAGCCCCAGCTCAGCAAAAGTCAAGAACATAACTAAGCTCACTTTTAATAATTTTTTTTCTAATCAGCTAATACTTACCCAGTGCTCTAATAAGTTGACAGGCTCCCTTAATATACATTGGTAAGTCATATTTATAATGAAAATAAAGTCTTTAATTCTAGAATCTGGGGAAATAAATAGTATAAGTCTTGAGGATGGTTAAAATAATAGGGGTCTGGAAAAGTGTGTTATGAGAAAATGAGAAAACTATGACTGTTGAAAGAGCTAAGAATTTTTAAGAGGGAGAGAGATAACACTGGGTCAGGGGATAGGGAAGAGATACACAGTAAATAACTATCTAGTTATTTAAAAGGTAAACTTTTTTTTTTTTGGCAAAGCAAATGATGACACTCCCTACTTAAAATCCTCATTGTATTCCCAGTGTATATTATTGCTAATCACATGTGGACCTGTAACCACTCAGGCCACATCTTGTACCACTTGTTTTTGTGCCCACTTTTGTCAGATCTGTAATGCTGAACCATTTCAGATGATGTTCCCAGAGAGGACTTGGATGACCACGTTCCTGAAAGGAGTGTTCCATCTCTGTAGGCACCTTTTTAGGTACTACCCTTTTTATTTCCTTCTCTCTCAGTATTATCTTCTTTATTTGTTCATTGACTCACTTCATCTTTGCCTTTGCACTAGAATGTATGCTCAATGAGGTGAGGGAATCTTTGCTTTTATTTACATTTGCATTACTAAGATCCAGAACTGTGGTGTATAGAAGGTGCCCAGTAAATATTTATTGAATTAATCAATTATATCAGAAAGTAGAATTCATTTCAATGGAAAATAAAGGGTGATACATTTTCTTTCAATATGAGAAAGAACAGGATAGTAATCTGTGAAGGTAAAAATGCAGTGGTTTCTCATGAAAGTGCTGAAGCCCAGATTGAAGATGACTTACGTAGAGTTGCTTTAGAAGCAAATTGGAAATCAGTGGCAAAACTAAACAAACCAATCTCAAATATCCCTTCCACAATATGATTCTATGATACAAAATAAGTGGACTATGCTGTGAGTTCCTTGAGTGGAGGGGCGTTGTCTTATTCATTTTTATACTCCCAGTGAAATACCTGGCTCAAATATATTAAATAAGAAAGTCATTTTGAAGTTAATCAATATTTCCAGACTTATTTATTCTCTGTGTAGCCATCAGGGTCTAGTAAGGACAGAGAAGCCCCACCAGTAATTTGAACAGTGAATGTAGAACTGTTAACTTTGGTGGTTAAGCATAGTAGAATGTGGTTAACAACGGATGAAGTAGAAGAGAATTCTAAGGTGTAACAGAAATAGGAACTGAAGGAAGTGGCTCCCTCCCCTAAGGGCTGAGAGAAAAGCGATCAAGAAGAAACATAGAGGTTCTAAGTGTAAGATTCAAAACCTCCTTGCCCACCAATGCAATGAAACCCATGGATTTCAGAACAAACAGAGCTACTCATCACCATGTGAAACCCAAAACCAGAAAGCAGCAAGTTCCCTCTTCTCCCTCCAGCCTCACAATCTCCCTCTGTGCTCAACAGTGGGAGAGGCTAATATTGAGCCAGAAGAAAAGAAAAAATGTTGTTTGCTGAGTCCTGCTCCAGTAGCGCAAAGTAGAACAAAGAAATACAAGTTCGGTGCCGAGAAGCAACAAATAAATGGCACACTCCAACTTTTTCTAACAGCTTTGAAGGCAGTTTTCAAAGGCACATGTCCTTCAGCAACATAAAAGTAAACACATACATAGAGTCAGAAATACAGAAGGGCAGGAAAACTAAGATACATCTAGAGATTTTATGAATATGCAAAATGCATGCTTTCATGGATGGTATCTGTTCTGTACCCATTATCAAAATTAAGTCTCAAAACATTCTTATGAAATAGCTGATATCCCACATTTTACAGATGAAGAATCCCCGTGAAAGTCATGCTGTTTCTAAATTGCAGGATGAAAAACTGGTTACACACTGAAGTTTATAATTTCCATTATATTGAACTACCTCCTTGGGAAGCGTGAAGAGTTGAGATAGGATTAGAAAGAGACACATTCAGAATGGAAAGTGCTGCCTTTGCTCTTTATTTTTTTCTTTTTATTGCTCTGCTATATTACCAGGGCAAATTGCCTCAACAACATCTCTAGCACAACTACGTATTAAAACAAAACATGGAGACTCAGCAAGTGTAGCAACAACATATTACATATAGGTGAAACTCACATGCAAACCCCTGCACTCCTCAAGGGAGTAGTAGAATCCAGTTTTCTCTTTCAAATGAATAAAAAGGCAAAAATTTGCAGCTACAGACCCATCGATACTCAAAGCTAAGCTTTCAAACCAACAAATAAACAATTAATATTTAAAGAAGAAATAAAAGCCAGGTCAGCAGCAAGCATCCTTTAGAAGTCATCATAGAGACCATTTTTATTGACACTTTCATTTTGTTGACCCATTTTTATGTACTTTTATTATAGGATACTTTTAGTTATACGCTCAAGAGCATCATTTCAAAACTCCTTTAAGAAAAATATAAAAATTTGAGGCATCACTGAATATTTTATCAGGGTTCATTAGGAACTGAACAATAATGATGAGTCAATCTTGAGTGCAATGAGAAAGCGACTGTTTCTTTGTGCACAGAAAATACCACACAGGGTTCATTGGAGTAAGAGGGATATTTGTTACTATTGTTGAGACTTAGCCAATTTTGTCATTGCAATGGAAAGTTTACATCCAAAGCATATTTAGAATTTGCTCTTATCATCAGTTTCATTGTATAACAAAGACTTTCTAATACAATCTTAATCACATATTAGGATCTAGGAGACACTTGGCTAAACCAGTACAAATCTAGCCACTCTGATAATGACGTGACCCTAAAATAAAGATTGAGGCTCTGGGGTAAAAACACTTCTAAGGAATTTTCTGCTGGTAGATATTAACTAGTATGATGGTCCCTTTCAAGTCACTAAAATAAGATAGTGCTTCAGTGTACGTAACAGTGGCTGAAATTAGCCTGGCATCTCAAATGAGCCAATAACTTAAAAAGAAGGTGACTTTACAGACTTAAAATGAATGTGAAGTTGGCATAAGTGTCATCAAGATATATTTACTTAGCTCCTACAATGCAACGTGCCACATGGCTGCAGATATAAATAGGAGCACAATTTCTTGCCTCAAACAGTCCAAAAACAGTTAACATCTATTTGATAATGTGGTAGAACCCAGCTAGATGTTCACCAATTCCTATTTTTTTTCCCCCTGGATGCTAAGAAAGACCACATCTTCCAGTTTTCTTTGCAGTTAGCTTGCTGCCATGTAATTTGATGCTGCCAAAAGCGATGTAAGTGGAAAATTATGTACACCACTTCCAGGCCAGCCATGAAACAGGCTTTCCCATTTTTCTTACTATGGCTATTTCATGCTGAATGCAAGGGTTTCAGCAAAGTCCAGTGGAGATGTAGAAGCTAGCAGCATCACAAGCTGGAAAGCTACTTGATCCCTGAATTACTTGACCCATGCAGAAGGCTGCCGAGGAAACACCCAAGCAAACTACGGCATAATTTAGAAATATATCGTTGAAATTTAGGGACTGATGAACATAACTAAAGAAGCAGCTATTACATGTTATACACTGAAGGTGGGACAAATAAAGGAAGACTATAAGTGAGGCTAAATTTTCATCAATCCTGAAGAAAAAGCAGTCCTTAAGCAGAAACAAAGAGCCAGAAGTGTGGGCAGGGTCCACACTATAGGAAAGTAAAAGCAGAAATGCTCACATTTACAAAGGAGTAGAAGAGTCAACTTGGTTGAGGATTGGTGCAGGAAGAGTTGGGGTTGGAAAATAAGCAGAGGTCAGATTACATAAAATAAGTAATAAGAAGAAGTTGGCATTCCTATATGCCAGAGGTCGGCAATTTTTTTTTTTCCCTCTAAGGGGCCAGATAATAAATATATTAGGTTTTTCAGGCCATACCATCTGCATTACAACTATTCAGCTCTGCCATGGTAGGTGAAAGAAGACGTAGATATTATATCAAGAAATCAGTGTGTCTGTGTCCCAGTAACACCATGTATGAATGCTAAAATTTAAATTTCATGTAATTTTCATATATCCAAAGATGGCATTATTCTTTTGATTTTTTTGAAACCATTAAAGATGTAAAAACCATTATTGGCTGACAGGCCATACAAAAGCAGGCAAGGTGTCAGATGTGACCCATAATTTGTCAAACCCTGATACATGCAATGGAGCATCACGGGAGTTTTCTGACAATGGAGTAAGGACAGGGACCCTAGTGATAATTAGTGTTGTACCTCTTAACCTGGCCAAGTGCACAAATGGGTATTTGCAGAAGGACAACTGGAGAAAAAGAGACCATGAAGCACACCAATGCCAGTGTATACAGGCTTGGATTATTTTATTAATCAGAAAGGAAGGGACAAGATAGATAAGAATAGAGGAGAGCATCAAGATTTACTGAATATTTTAAGACCAGATAATTGAAAGAATAATGACATCAGTAACTAGATTAGAACCTAGAGGGTAAAGATTAGGCCAGGTCACCAATCCCTAACCCAACAAAGATAGAATACTACATTATTAACATCCCAAGTGGTACACATAATTCATTTTTATAATTATATCTGTGTAGGTTTTCCTGTTGTGGTCTCTCATAATTTATCTCTGAAATACCCTGTGATGGTTAATATTAGGCATCAGCTTGACTGAGTTGAGGGATGCCTAATTGTTTTTAGGTGTGAGGGTGTTGCTAGAGGAGACTGACATTTGAGCTGATGGACTGGGAGAGGAAGACCCACTCTCAATGTGGGTGGCCACCATCCAATGGACTGAGCATGGCTAGAACAGAGCAGGTAGAAGAAGGTGGGATAAGTTTGTTTGCTGGGTCTTCTGGCTCTATTTCTTCTTCCTCTGCCAGATGCTTGCTTCTGCTCCTCCTGTCTTTGGACATCAGACTCCAGGTTCTTCACCCTTTGGACTCGGGTATTTGCACCAGCATCTTCCTGGGGCTCTCTGGCCTTTGGTGACAGACTGAAGGCTGCACCGTTAGAGGCTTGATTTTGCCCTGATTTTGAGGCTTTTGCACTTGAACTGAGTTACTACCAGCTTCTCTCTTTCCCCAGCTTGCAGATGGCCTATGGTGGGACTTTGTCTGTAATCGCATGAGCCAATTCTCCTTAATAAACGCCCTTTTATAAATACATATAACATATTGGTTCTATACCTCTGGAGAAACCTGACTAATGCAGACCAATATTCAGAAGAAAACAAAAGCTGATGATAGTGAGGCTAATAATTGTCAGGATGTGAGGCTTTTCATAAACCACAAATCAGTGGAGAATACTGGGAGGAAATTAGATGTGTAACCTATGTTTTCCCCACATAACTCAAAGATAGTAAGAACATGAATTTTCCCTCCCACGAAATATATGCCTAGGGTGCTCTGAATCTTGTGGTGTGGTCCAACTGTGATAGACAGACAGACAGATAGATAGATAGATAGATAGATAGATAGATAGATAGATAGATAGATAGATAATAGATAGTCAGACATATAGACAGACAGACAGAGGTTGACAAACTTTTTTGATAGAGCCAGATAATAACCAATCTACATTTTGCACCTAATAAAGTCTCTGCAACTACTCAACTCTGCCATTGTAGCATGAAAGCAGCTATAGACATTATGTAAACAATGGGCATGACTGTCATCCAATAAAATTTTATTTTACAAGATCAGATGATGTCTTATAGTTTGGTGACCCTTGCTCTATGGCACATCTGGATTTGGTTTTGTTTTGCTCTTTCCAAGTGGCCTGAGCAATCTTTTTGTCCCCTACCACTCCCGAGCTACCATCCATTCCTTACCGCCAGTATCACTGTGACCCTCATTTAATCTTACTCATCCTTAAATTTCACATTACTTTTTACTTTCTCTGGAAAGCCTTCCCTGGCCTCACTGATAAAATAAGATTACTCACCTCATGCTTATTTCCTTCCTCTTCCATTGCACACATCCCAAATATAATTTATATTTTAATATTTGCTTTTGTCAGCTAGACTTTCAACTCTAAGAGGCAAGGGCTATATCTGTCATCAATGCTCAGCAAAGCTCAGTATGTAATGATGCTCAATAGATTGTGGTTGAACATAATTCAATACAATTGAAGTGGGCTGAATTAAGAGAGAAGAAACTCAATTTAAAACTTAATACTTAAGAAAAAGAGAGCAATTCTACAAAAAAAAAAAAAGCTACAGCATAATTAAAAGTACTTTTATAAAGTGAAGAATAAAGGAAAACAAAAGGTTTCACCAAAAGAAGGCTTAAAATAAAAGAAAATCTGTATGTAACATACTTTGGAAAAATACAAAATACAAGAATAATAAAAATATTCTCAAACATACTGAGAGAAAAAAATACATAAAAATTTAAAAATTTGTAAAGGTTTATCATCAAACTTATTTTACAGTTGCAAATATTACCTAACAATATGTTAATAATCACATATCTTAAAAGGAAAAGGTTAAAAATCTAAACTTTTATTGCTATCTCATTTGTTATTTACATGCAAAAGCATATTTTCCAGATATGTCAGAGTTTAGATATGCCAACTTTTACCTTTCTTGAAACAAAAATACATTTTATACAACCTACAGTTGACCAAGTGATGAAACAAAAATGATACATAATAATAAACAATTAAAAATGTCAAACTTGTATTGAATCCAATTAAATGTAGAATAGAATTGAATCTTACTAAATGTGAATTGAATGCAAATAATTCTACAAACAGGATATTTGTAACATGATTATATGATCATCTAATAGCAGTAATCTGGTCCTCATAGCCAAACCTCTTATATACAAAATCTGGGACTAGAGTGAAAAGTGAAACTAAAAGTTTCAAAAATGCTTCATCTTATCTGAATGGAACTCAGGATTTTTAAATTTTCATCTTATTTTAATAACTAGGGACATATAAGAAAAACTTTTAAAACATTTGAAATAAAACCATCAGAATAATTAAAAGCAATGTTAGTAACTGCCAAATCATTTGAAAAGGTAAAAATAAAACAAGTTTGTATAGTAAAATATCAAAAACAAGGAAACATAAAATGACAGAAAATAGATATTGGTTTCGTTGTTGAATGTCAATAGGCTGGCCTTCTGTCTTAAAAATCAATGACCCTCACACTGTATTAAAACCAAGTCCCACAGGCATTTCTCTCATGAAGATATACAAATAGCCAATAAGCATATGAAAAGAGGTTAAACACTCTTAATCATCAGGGAAATGCAAATAAACACCACAGCAAGAGACTATGTCACATCTACTAGAATGATAAAATAATAATAATAATAATAAAAGGCAGACAGTATAGTGTCGGCAAGGGTGTGTAGAAATTGGAACTCTCATATGTTGCTACTGGGAAAGTAAAATGTGCAACCACTTTGGAAAAGTCTGGCAATTCCGCACAAAAGCTGAACATGGTTAGCATTTGACTCAGATCCCACTCCTAGGTATATACCCAGGAAAAATGGAAGCACAAATCCACACAAAAACTTGTGCACAAATGATCACAACATCATTATTCATCACAGCCAGAAAGTAAAAAGACCCAAATGTCTATCAATTGATGAATAGATAAGCAAGAGGTGGTATATACTTATAATAAAAAGGGATGGGTGACTGATACATGTTGCAACATGAATAAGCCTTGAAAATATTACGTTAAATGGAAGAAACGAAACACAAAAGGCCACACATCGTAAAATTTCATTTATACGAAATGTCTATAATAAAATCTATATAGAAAGAAAGTAGGTTAGTTTTGCCGAGAGATAGGGACAGGGTGATGGGGAGATAATGATGAAAGTGGACAGAATTTTTCTCTGGGGTGATAAAATTGTTCTAAAATTATGGTGATGACTTTACAACTCTTTGCCAATACTAAAAGGTATTAAATTCTATACTTAAAATGGTTGAATTGTATGATATATAATTCATATCTCAATAAAGCTGTTACCAAAAAATGTAAAACAACTATGAGCTATTTTGGAAAGGTAAATAGACAGAAAAAGATTTAGCAAAGATCAGCAGGTAAATTAAAGGAGCGAGTGGGGATAAGCATAGTAATTTCAGATAAAGGGAAATACGAGTGAAAAAGTAATTAAGTAAAATAAACAAGGCCATTGTAGATTAGTAAAATAGGTGCAAACCAGCATAAAGATATAAAAGTTATCAACATTTGTGCTTACTAACATAATATTAAAATAGATGAGGGAAAAGTAATAGAAATATAAGAAAATATTAACAGAACCATAGTTTCTATAGAAAAGTACAATAAGAAAAGTATAGTAAACAATAAAAAAGGCTAAGAGCAACAACATTTGAATAAATATCACAAGGTAGACTTTTTGAAGCATCCATCAAATATTTGCACAAATTTAAACCAATAACAGCAAAAAAACTTAACAAAAACTTTACAGCATAAATTATACAGACTACATTCTCTAACAAAAGTGAAATAAAATTCAAAATTAGCATTGTTTTAAACAGCAACAAATGTAGTATTTTGAAAATTAAAAATTATTGTGATAAATATTTCCAAAGGCAGTTCTCTTTGAAACTCTGAAAATTATTTCCAAAATCTGTACTACTTCCTTTAAAAAGTATTTTCTAATGGCTCCAATCCAATGCAGTCTTTCTCCTTATTCTATCTGTTATTGCTTAGTCTAATTCACATGATTATTAACTTAATAATATATGGCCTTGCTTTCTAATATATGCTTTCTAATAATAATATATGGCCTTGATTCATGCATGTCAATTCCTGAAAGACAAAGATACTGCGCTGAATTTCTTTATTATCACTATATTTAAATATTTCCTGAACATAGAAAGTCAGTAAATGTTTATTAATTGATTTCATTGAATAACTGAGAAGAGAGTTGGCTGGAAATTAAGGAACAAGAGTTCTTGACCATTATTGGAAAGGCTTAATGACTCTCAGCATGTCACTTTACCTCCCTGGATTTTAATATCCTCCTTCATTAATGAATTAGTATTAAAATGTTTCTAAAATTCCTTCCAGTTCTAAAATGTGTGACTGAACTTACAGGGGAAGAAAAGACATCCATCAGTACACCCAAAAATTCCCCTCCCTGTGCAGAAACACTGGTTTCTTTGAATGTCAGGGACTGGAACAGATTGCGCATTGTCGAGAAGAGAGTCACCCTCAGTTACTCATCAATGGTGGAATTCTTTGTGGTTTACTCTCACTAACCTAGTGTTTCCTTAGTACCACCCACCTAGGTCCAAGGGGATATACATGTGTCTGAGTATGTGTGTATTTCTGCCTCTCTGACGACATTCCAAGACTAATATAAACACCTTTTAAATTACCCATTACTCTGTCACTTCTCTCTTCCACCAGAAAGAGGCTAGCCTATATTTACATTTGAATTTCTAATATTCTACCCTTTCCATCACCTTTTTCTTTCTTAAATACTGATTTCATTTCTTCTATTTGTGGTCCAAATTTCAATATTTCTTTAAATTTCTATATTGGCGTAAGTGTCCTATACTTATCATTTAATATTATATTGAATTATATTTTAATTGTAATATTAATTAAATGTAATGGATTACTTATTTAATATTTAACATAGGTAATATATTCTATTAATATAATTAATTTTAATTATTAATGCTATTGCATATATAGAAACAATTCAAAGAATGTATCACAAGTGATTAACTAGAAATGAGATTATGTGTGATTTTTATATTTTGCACTTTGCATTTCTGCTTTTCTACAATTTTATGAATTGCATACACAATAATTATATATGCATTCACCCATACATACACCTTAGTTACCTGAACCAAAATCAAAAACCTTTACACAACTCTTTATTATTTTTAATTTCACTTTACGAGAAAACATCTCTTGATACATAGAAAGTCCACATGAATACATGAAAATATACTCTAAAAACAAATATTTTAATGTGTAAGTGGTTTCAAGTTACTGACATTAATCATTAAGTTAATAATAACCTTGATCCTATAAGACAGTCAGAATATGCTCATTTTCAGCATAGTATACTTGCTAAGGCAGCAAAAAGGAACAGTATACTTGAACAGCATACTTGAACAAGATTTTCAATTATCATGGGCAAAATAAAAAGACACAGTTAACCAGAAAATTCAATTACTTAGAATATATTCTTTAAACATCTATTAGTCAGGCAAGTTTCACTTTTCAGGGCCTTGTATCAAAGCTTTTTAAAAATTATAAAAACCCATAAACAATGCTAATTATTCACATTTACAAATTAAACACCAAAGTCCATTCCCAGATTAAAACAGAATCTAAATTGATGTGCTTTTACCAAGACTTGATGTGATCATTATCCATCCCTTCCCACTATTCCTGAACTTAAATGAGCCCCTCCGATAAAGTCTATTTTACTGGGTATGCTTCCATAAAACATTCACATTTTATCATAAAGTTAGAATTTATGCTAAATACTTTATTATTTCCCTAAAGATAAATTCAAGTGAATCAAATACTAAATGATGTAGCAAAGTGTATTATTATAAAACTAAATTCCTCCAAATATCTTAATAGTCTTTAATGTTGATAAGTAAATGGCTGTGATGTTTTCTTTTTAGTACTTCAGTCTCACTAAGGCTAACAGTAAGCCTAATTCTCTCTCATTTCTGCCAATTCCTATTAGATACAAAGAGAAGTACATTGTGTTTATGAGACTAGGGTTCCATTTCTACTAAGCATATAAAAGCCTCCATTAATCTATCTTAACAGTTATTGAATTTGCCTTTGAATGTTTGCTAAGACAATGATGGACATTCATTAATATGAGGATAGACTCTCACAGTTTGCATATGTTAGTTCCAAAACTTTCCTCAATCAAACTCAAGAAACTAAAGGAAGAAAAATGTGTCAAGTACATAAAACATTTTACTCAGACTTAAAATGCTTTTATTTCAACTTCAATTTATTTCCACTAAGGCTTCAGTGGTAGGAAGGAAGATGGAGAATATTCGTTTTACTGCCTTAACAAATTACCACAAATTTAGCAGCTTAGAGCAACACTCATTTATTAGCTGACATTTCTGTAACTCAGAAATCCCAGCGAGTTGGACTGGGTTGTATACTCAGAGTCTCGTAAGGCCATAATCAATGTGTCATTGGATGGGTCCTTATCTGGAGGCTCTGGAAAAAATATTTGCTTTTACATTTATTTAAGTAGTTGGCAGAATTCAGTTCCTTGGGGAGGTCAGACTGGGTCTGCCTTTTCTAACCGGCTATTGGCTGTGAGGTGGGTAAGACAGTTGTCTGCATTTGTTGGCGTGTGGCCCCTAAATTAGCAAGACAACATCAAATCTCTCTGACCTCTC
The DNA here is from genome assembly GCF_000951035.1 of Colobus angolensis palliatus. NCBI lineage: Eukaryota > Metazoa > Chordata > Mammalia > Primates > Cercopithecidae > Colobus > Colobus angolensis. The sequence continues at coordinate 1,988,359 of NW_012117877.1, read as the reverse complement.
TGATCAGCTGGAGAAAATCCTCTGCTTTTAAAGGGATTTGTGAGATTGGGAGACCTACCTGGATGGATAATCTCCCTAACTCAAGGTCATCTGTACCATATAACATAACAAAATCATGGAAGTGATATTAATATCGCATTATGATCACAGGTTTTGGGAATTAGCATGTGGAATGCTGGGTGGTATTTTTACAATTCCGCCTGCTGGGGAATTGGAAAAATTGAGATTAGGAGTGTACCCAGGCTCTAGATATCAGATTCTATAAATATAGAAGCCAGAGCAAAGATCTCTTTCTGGCAGAGGGGCATTCAGGAACATCTCCTAATGTTAATCCCATACTGATATTAGAAAAGGAGCATCAGGCCTTAAGCATTATTTACATTATTTGCAAATGTCAATGCGCTTGGAATTCTTTTCAAGTAGATAAAGAAAAAAAATCAAGGGATCAAAGAAAGAGGAAACAGTGCCAAACTGGCTACAATCTTGCAGTTGAATGACTCTTGTTAGGGAACTCTGGGTGGAGTTATTAAACATTCAAGATTGAGAAAACTGGGTTCAGAATTAAATCCAATTCTGAAAACTACGAGATCATGGAGGCACTTCCTATATGACTTGGAGTCACAAGAGTTCAAGTCAGGGATGCCATTACAGAGTAATCAGGAGACAAGATACTGGTTACTGAAGGACTCAGAAGGAAGCAAGTCAGCTGGTCTGGCACCAGGATCCCAGGTGTTCAGGATCACAGCACAATTAGCATCTAACCTGACTCAGAGCTGAGTCACTAATTTACTAACCCAAGGCTCACAGTACACTCACTTCCCAGGGCCTTGACCACTTTCAGATTCTGGAGTAGGGCTGGACATACAAGTAAGTGACCCCATCTGCAGAGCAGGAGACAGCTAGACCAGATGTCACAGAACTGTCAATGTGAAGTCTAAATTCCTCTCTTTCCTTCTCTCTCCTCCCCCTTTCCTCCTGTTCATATTACCAAATGCCATATGCCCAGCTTTAAAAGATGCTGAAAGAAATTTCCTTTACTGATTACTGGAGATGCTGGTGCACACAGGGTAATAACAACGAGGTCAGCAGGTCTATGAGAACCCCCAAGAGGTGCTGGGAAGAGGAGCCTTAGGAGAGCAACAGAGCATACAGAAGATCTCTCCAGCATTTTTTATTCATGCCTTTTCTCTCCTTAGAGATCTTGTGGAGCACAGAGAGAGAGACCCAGGAGGCCTGAGACTTGCTGGGAGCCTTTTATCATGTAGATGAGTCATTAAAACACATTGCATTATTTAACAATTACTCTTCAAAAATGGCCCTACTCCAAAATGCTCCCATTATTTTATACTGTCTCATTTGTAAAATATATTGGTGCAGGGATGGTGGTGTCAAAGTATTAAATTAAATTTGGCCTAAGGTCATCTCTGAACTTGGAGTCTTTACTTAAGGAACTACGACTGAACTTAGTACCTAGACAAACTGAAACCTACCTTAGGAGTACATATTTGTGTAACAGATAGGTCTAAGCCAATCAGAAGCAGTGGAGCTTCGGCCAGTCACAGGCTGCCAACGGATCAGATATGCGCAAATAAGGCAAAAGCCCAGCTGTAACCAATGGAACTATTTCTGCACATGACTTCCCTCTTCTGTCTATAAACAGTCACGGCCCACTTGCAGAGCAGAACTCTCCGAATCTCTTCTGGTTCTGAGTGCTGCAAGATTCGTGAATCATTCTTTGTTCAGATAAACTCTGCTACATCTAATTTGTCTAAAGCTTCTCTTCACAGGTTTCATTCATTTCCCAGAATTTTGTAAAACAAAATCGTATACCAAATAGCACCATGGCCTCCTACTGTAGGGTAAAGAATGGGAATGAACCTTTTACTCTGAGCACCTTTCCTGGGCTTTCACATTCCTGGTACAAAAAGCCAATAGATCCCCTTCTGGGGTATGCTTTTGTGGGAAGTTTTTGTTGGTTTGTTTTGCCCCCAGGCTGTTAAAATAGGCCATGTGTTTTTCTGGTTAACCATTAGGCATTACAACCTACACACAATATCCGTGATTGTGTTGATGGAACAGATGTGAGGACAGTGAGGGCAGGGATGTGGGCTGAGGGGATGGTTTGTCCCTGCAGAGTGCAAGAAAGAAACAGAGGCCTGTGAGTTGTTTCTGGTAGTTTGTGGTAAAGAGAACCCTGTGTTGTGCTCCGAGACTCCAGGGTTTTAAGACAAGTGGTGTGCTGCTTCAGGGCATTTATGTTTTAAAAGCTCAGTGGAGCAAGACAAGATAAGGAATACACAAAGATTAATTCTGAAGTTCTTGTTAAAACCAGACACTTTAATCCTAGAAAGAGAGGGTGGGGAAGAAACCCTTCTTCTAATACACTCAGCTGAGTTCATTTTCAAAATTACCAGAAGGCTGACATACATGTGGCAGGAAGGAGGAGGGAGGGAGATGTGTTTAAAACAATTACTTTTTCTCTGAGTCAGGTTTCAGTGTATCCACTGTGGCCATTGTGTCTGTCAAACATTAACAGATCTATTTTTTTTTGGAAATGATCCCCACGACAATTTTGAGATTAACTGGATGAATCAAAAGAACTAGAGAAAAAAACTTGTAAAAAAAAATGTGTTTGAAGAGGGGATATTTATTTCCTAGCATTTATTTTTTCATGCCGTTAGCTGTAAATGCAAAAACCAGGCAATAAGCAAGAATGGGTCATAGATGCCTTCATGAAAACTGAATGCTGGGTACATGCTCAAGACCAGTTCATGGCTTCTTGCATATGGTTTTGAGGCAGTGCACATTTATTGCTGTTTTATAAATTCATTATGTTATTCTGTCAACGTTTCCTCAACTGGAAAGTAAGCTGATAGGGGACAAATGATGTCTACTTTTTATTCTTCACTAACTGATTTACTCAAGAAGGGAGAGAATAGGGAGATAAGGAAGTGGGGAGGAAAGGAGAAAGGGAGAGATGGGTGAGAAAAGCAAGGAAGAAACAGGAAGGAAAAGAGAGGAGAAAAGAGAGGACAGATGTGGGACATGTTTGGGGATTCACTGTAGTTTACCCAAGGGAAATTAGAAATGCAAATGTCCACTGCTCTTTGACCATGTGCACGCACATTTTATCACAGGAGTCTGATCATGCAAAACTAGAGTCTACAATACAACAACCTTTCAGGAGTCAGCCTCCTAAGAAAACAGCTTTGCCTTGTGTCAGTCATTAAATTTGGGAGCAGATTCTGGAAAGATCCCCTGAAGCATCTATATACAATTAGTAGATAGAAGACTCTTTTACAGGGTGACAACAATAGAGCAGTCCATTCTGGAGCTTGTTGATTTAAGCTGTAAACATGACCCGAGGGATATTATGCTAAAGAAAAGGATTATTATTTCTTGATTGTAGCTCGAAGCCAGTGAGCCCCTAAAACAGACTCTGACATATAGCCTTACAGTATGTGTATTGGATATTTGGAGATGCCCACACAGTACAAACATCAGCCTTCTGCTATTATCAGGCGACCGTTGTAACAAAAACACAACACATTCGTATATGCGTCACCTGCTGCCAAAGAGGTCCTTTGAAGAGATAGATACAGAAGGCCACACAAGCTCGCTCCTGTGATCACCAAGTCTGAGTAAAGATAACTCAAGAGCTCGAAGTATCTATAATCTGTTCTGCATTTAGTTGGCATATTGCAGATGTCTGCCCCAAATTTAATCTGAGAAACAGGAGAGTTAAGATAAATTATGGGAGTATAATTATCAGGATTAGTAAGGAAACATCCAGCATATATTTCGATAATTTTGGAAGTAATCAAATGGATTTATGATCTTTCCAGAACCAACCAGAGGCTTTGTTCAGGGCCACAACTGCAAGCTGGTAGTATGTATATTGTCACTCTCACTTCCTGCACCCACTATATACACATTGCTGCTTACCCATAGCACTCTCTTCCCCACTAGGACAGAAGCAACTTCTAAGTCTTTTTTAAAGAAAATACTCCTGGAAGCTTCCTCCAATCATCCTGAGTTGACCCACAAGTGAAAAATCTATTTGCCATCATTTGACTAAACCATAATTTCAGAATTCTTCATGGATCTCCCCTGAGCTGCACACAAACCCCATGTTAAACAAAATCATCTTTGACAGCTGATAATAGTTTGTAAATTGTATCTTTCAAGCAATTAAGAACTTTTTCTATAATTCAGATTTCATCCTATTTTATGCCTCAAGTTTTCTCATCTTGATCATTTACTCTCTAGATTTTAATGTCTTTATGTTAATTCAACATTCAAGAAATAGATTCAATCAAGTCATGTGGTGGTTTTCAAGAATGTCAAGTTCCTAAGAGTTTGGCTTTAATTGTCCATTAGGAACAAAATAAAAAGGTTGTTGATTCTCAATTATGATGTTTCATTCTAAAATGTGGGAGATGTTCTCTGGGATGAAAGTGAGTCATTTAACATTTATGTTTTTCAACTGATATCCACTGAGGGAAAGCATACACCAATTAATGGAAAGGATCTGTCTAGAGATAAGCATCAAAAAGAAATCTGGAGAACTTCATTCTGACTTCAAACCACATAAATGAAAGGCTTGCAAGCATTATCCCTACTGTAGCCAATGCACAGTGTCCAACACCGTAATTATGCCTTACAGCCAGAAAAGTGAGCTGCCAGGGCTTTAAGCTAAATGCCACTCCAGCTGTATTATTCACTCTGAAGAAGAAACTGCCTCTAGGAAGGTGCTTTATAGTGCCTTTAAAAAGGTAGATTCTGTACTTTTAATGCCTTCTTTCTTAATTCTTACCCCCAATATTAATACTTCAAATTTAGTAAGACTTATAGAGCTAAATGGATGAAAATTTTTAATTAAAATTATGTCTACAAACTGACCAAATTATTTATAGTTTTGAACCCCCCCCCCCCAGTGGACATCATATTGCCGCTAAAACACACACCACTGGAAAATCAGAGTGAAAAGCTCATTGACTTGATGACTAACTCTCATCCCATATCAAGTTGACAACTTTCTTGCTGAGGGACCTTGAAGAAGACACTGAACCTCTAAAGCTCAATTTAAAAAAATATTAAAGAAAGTTTGTCTATGTTCCATGGACTTTACTAGACCCTTCATAAAAATATGAACTTTTATCCTCAGTCAGAGGAAAATTGGACTGTCACAGCATTAGCTTGATTTTCTATTTATGTAATATTCCATTAATGAGAGTTAAGGACATGGTTTTAGCTAATCAAGAAGTTAGTTTCAGGGAAAAAAAAAAAATATATATATATATACACACACACACACACACACACACCACCCAAAGACAAAGCCAACCAGGAATTCAGATAAAAACAAAAGGGGACAAAACTCATTTTTGGAGAAAATGTCACTTGCCAAAGCCGGAATGAGCAGAGATGCTAGTAGCTTAAGAATAAAGAATTGCCAGGTGCAGTGGCTCACGCCTGTAATCCTAGCGCTTTGGGAGGCCGAGGCGGGCAGATCACAAGGTCAGGAGATGGAGACCATCCTGGCTAACATGGTGAAACCCCGTCCCTTCTAAAAATACAAAAAAATTAGCTGGGCATGGTGGTGGGTGCCTGTAGTCCCAGCTACTCGGGAGGCTGAGGAAGGAGAATGGCATGAACCTGGGAGGCAGAGCTTGCAGTGAGCCGAGATCATGCCACGGCACTCCAGCCTGGGTGACAGAGCGAGACTCCGTCAAAAAAAAAAAAAAGAAGTAACATGGGAAATTCAAAATGATGTGATAAAATCTCCTTAAACAAAATGAAGTTCTTGCTCCCAACACAGATGAGATAGGGAAACCACCTGAGAGTGGGGAGCAGAGGAGAAGCACAATCCAATGGTAGAGAAAAGAAATGTTTTTGCTTGAGAATAAATCACCGACTCCAGAAAAATAGTAAAATATGCTAACAGGAAGTAATTTTTATTAATTGCTCAGTGGACAAACTTATTTAAGCACCTTTCATGTTCTAGGTTCTATGGCAGAAGTTTAAAGACCTGCTTTAGTGGAGGGGAAAAAATGGGAGAACTTTGTGATTGATGGGTAATAGAGATTTGCCCAGGGCACACACCTGAAATCCAGCACCCATTGAGACTGGAAGTAGAAAGAAAAGCTTCTCAGAAGAGGTTCCAGTTATTCTTTTTTTTTTTTTTTTTTTTTTTCTGAGACGGAGTCTCGCTTTGTCGTCCAGGCTGGAGTGCAGTGGCCGGATCTCAGCTCACTGCAAGCTCCGCCTCCCGGGTTCACGCCATTCTCCTGCCTCAGCCTCCCGAGTAGCTGGGACTACAGGTGCCCGCCACCTCGCCCGGCTAATTTTTTGTATTTTTTAGTAGAGACGGGGTTTCACTATGTTAGCCAGGATGGTCTCGATCTCCTGACCTCGTGATCCACCTGCCTCAGCCTCCCAAAGTGCTGGGATTACAGGCTTGAGCCACCACGCCTGGCCTGAGGTTCCAGTTATTCTAAGGCTTGAAGAATGCATGGGAGTTACCGAAGCAAAGAAGAGAAAGAACATAGAGTTAAAGATGCTGAAGACATTTCAGGAGCGACTCAATTAAAAATCAGAAGGAGATCTTAGGTTAGTGGTTCCCAGCCTGTGACATTTTAGGAGCAATCTACAGTGTCACATTGAAACCAAATGTGTATGTTCCCCCTACTCACACTGACTCTTATTTGGTAAGAATAAGCCCCTGAAATGGTGGATGTTGTAAAGGAGTAGGACAACCACCGGCAGAAAATTTAGAACTTTTTGGCCTTAAATCCTTGCTCTACACCTTCTACCTGTGTGGTCCAGGGCAATGACTTGACACTCTTTAATCTCCATGGAGTCACTGGCAGCAGCTCATAGGTGTACCTTGGTGATAAAATGATGCGATACATGATTAACTGAGTATAATGCTCTATTCAAATTCAGTTGAATAGAGTATGGATATTAGAATTATTATTAATGTAAATGAAAGAACACGAAACTTGGAATCTGGAGACATCAAATGTGTGACATTAGGCAAGTTGCTTAGCCATTCTGAAAATCATACAGCTTAATTATTTAAAAAGAAAAACTTTTCAAACTTTGTAAGATTGTTTTAGGAATTAAATATGGCAACATAAAAAAAAACACCTAGCACAGACAAGGACCCTACTAAATTTTACTTAAATCTGGGTCTGAAATACTCATATTGTGGAAACACAAAATTGTATACAAAAATATACTTTAATAAATAATGACAGTGAATAATTAAGTCTTTCTCTGTGTTGGATACCTTAGGCATTTTTACATATACTTTCTCATTCAGTCCTAAAGATCACCTTTTTATTATCCCTGTTAATCCTGAGAAGTACAGTTACTTACCTAAGGTCTCACAGCATTTTTCTTTTTTGCCATAAGAACACCTTCTTTAAAAAGACTTCTAGGCCGGGCACGGTGGCTCACGCCTGTAATCCCAGCTCTCAGGGAGGCAGAGGCGGGAGGATAGCTTGAACCCAGGAGTTCGAGACCTGCCTGGGTAATACAGCAAGACCCCGTTCTCCACAAAAAGGAAAAAAAAAAAAAAAAAAAAAAAAAAAAAAAGACTTCTAAATTTCCAAAGGTTCTTTGAGTAATAATAGAGAAGAATCTAAACTCTAGCTCTCAAAAGAAAAGCGGAGTCCTCCTATGAAACCAGCCCCAGGGAAGCGGCATCATCATCTGTCAACCAACATTGAGGGTTTGTGTGAATTACCATAATGGTGCCTTTGAAGAGGCACAGAAATCTCTAACCTCTTAGAACTCGCTCTGCAGTTTGGAGAGATAAAGCATGTAAACAGATTAGTCTTCTTGATGCAGTGTGTATCGAAGGTAGATTGATAGTGCAGTTATTAGTGTTAGATTAGTTCAGAGGAGATTAAGGCTGCATCTGGCTGGGATGATAAAGGAACCTTCCCAGAAGAGAGCAGAGACTGAGCAACGGTTTGAAGAATGTCCTGATAGTCAGAGATGGATGAAAGGTATTCTAACTTGAGGATCATACATAGACTAACAATGGAAGAGGGGAAAAAAAATAACCACACACCCAAAGAATATTCTGGGGATGATGAGCAGGATTTTTGGACCTAAAGATCCCGGAGGACCATAGTGAACATTTGGGTAGGTGGGATAGGACCACATGTGAGGCAGCCTTGACTATTAGCGCTAAGAGTAATTATGACTACAATTGCAATAATTGTTAGCAACTATCATTTGCCAGCATTCCTCATATGTCAGAAAAAAGGCCAGCACTTAAATATTTCATCCTCCCAATCACCTTATGAAGGAGGTATTATTATCCGCTTTGTAGAGATGAGGAAATTGAGGTTCATGAAGGCTAAGTGACTGTCCTAAAGTCACAAACTAATGAGGATCAGCCCTGGGACCCAAGCCCAGATCCATCTGATTCCCAAGACGTGTTTTTCATGATGATAGGGCTGCTACTTCTCAAAAATTTTTGGTATTTTTCTTGTAAAGAAATGGAATTTCCTTATATGATTTTACTTGAACCTGCTAAAGTTTTTGAAATATTAATGCTCATTCCTCTTCTCTCCTGACCTGTCAGCGGTATGTACCACAATTGATCATTTCTTTCTTGATATACTTTATTTGCTCTCAGGACAAAACACTGTCTTCGTTTTTCATCTATTTCACCTTCTACATCTTTTTGAAAGAAGTTTATTTTCCCCAACCTGCTAATATAACGGTGGTTCAACATTTTATTTGCCACTTCTTTCCTCTATCAACACTCACACCCATTTGTGATCTCATCCAAACTATTTAGTTTTTTAAAAATAAATTTTATTGTATATATTTAAAGTTTATAAGATGGTCGTATGGAACACATATGGATAATAAATAATCCATTATAGTAATTATAGTAAAATAATTACTATAGTGCAGCAGATTAATATATTAATCATCTCACATAGTTACTTTTTCTAACAGGAGCAGCTAAAATCTGTTTATTTGACAAAAATCCCCAACACACTACAATTTTATAAACTATAAACTACAACTATGTTGTATTTAGCTCTCCAGACTTTTTCCTCCCATTTATCTGCTACTTTGTATTCTTTGGTCTACATTTTCCCATTTGCTTCCCTGCCTCTCATCTGTAGTAATTATATTCTCTATCTCTCTATCTCTGTAGGTTTGATCTTTTCTCCCCCTAGACTCCACATAGATCTCCACATATAAGTGAGATCATGCAATGCTTTTCTTTCTGTGTCTGGTTTATTTCACTTATCCCTTCCATGTACTGATGAATCAAAACCCGAAATCTCTAGCCCATACCTTTTTCTGGGAAGCCTAGACTCAGCTCCGGCTGATTTCTTTATTTCTCCACTTGGTTGTCTGAAATTGAATTCCTAGTCCTTCCCAACCTAAACCTATTCCACCTGCAGTCTTCTACAGTTTTGTTGGTATCAACTCCATCTTCACCATGGTTTATGCCAAAGCTGTGACATCATGTTCAACTCCTCAGTTTCTTTCCCATCCCAGTGTCAAGAACTTTGGAGATGTTCAAAATATTCAGAATCTGTTCACTTCTACCACCTGCACTGCTGCCACCCAAGTCTAAGTCACCATCATTTTCCACTTGTCTATCTGATGCTGCCTTCCTCATGTGCTACCTCTGCCCTTCCCCCTTGAAGGTCTAGTCTCAGCACAGCAGCCAGAAGATTCCTTTAAACTGTAAATCAGATCACTCAGTGGCCTTTTTTTTTTTTTTTTCTTTTCTGTATTCCCTCTCTTACTTCCCTCAGCAGCTCCACAATCACACTGGCCTCCTTTGTGTTTGTCTCCTCCAGATTGTACTAGCTGTTTCTCCTGCCTGAATTGTCCCACCTCAAATATCTGCTTGGTTAGTTCTCTTGCCTCCTTCAGATCTCAGAGCTCATTTTTCCAAGAGAGTCTCTCCTGATCATCCCATGTAAAAGTGAAAAGTGTCACAGCCCACCATCATCCCTGATTGCCCTTATCCTGATCTAACAATTCTTCTTTCTGTTTTCCATAGGACTTATCCATACCCCATAAATTACTTAATAACTTATATGTTTATTGACCATTTCCCCCAGGAGAATGCAAGCTCCTGGGAGAGGACAGATATTTTTATCTGTTTTGTTTACTCTTCACAGTTCCCAAATGGCTAGAAACAGCCTGGTACGTAGAAGGCATTCCATTAAAACTTGTTGACATTCATCTGAATGTTGAATAAACAAACACCCACAGTATGCATTTTTCTCTCATAGATACGTGTTTTCCAAGTGCCCAGGTAAAGTCATTTTTCTCTTCTAAGAAGTGAACATTATGCCTGAACACTTTAAAAACTTGAGTGAGATATGCAGAGAAGTAAAGCATATTGTCCTCAGGACACAAGTCTTTCTATGTCCAAACTTACCTTGAGGAGATAATATCTGGTACATTGTAAATGTGAAAGAAATAAGTAACTATTTCAGCTATTACAATAGATTGGGAGAATAGATAGCCAAGGGTTGACCTGGAAATATGTATGAAGGAAAGTGTTGAAAATAACTAACAGAGGGGTAGAGCAAGATGGCCAAATAGGAACAGCTCCAGTCTCCAACTGCCGGCGCGAGCGACACAGAAGACCAGTGATTTCTGCATTTTCAACTGAGGTACTGGGGTCATCTCACTGGGGAGTGCCGGACAATCGGTGCTGGTCAGCTGCTGCAGCCCGACCAGCGAGAGCTGAAGCAGGGCAAGGCATTGCCTCACCTGGGAAGTGCAAGGGGGAAGGGAATCCCTTTTCCTAGCCAGGTGAACTGAGACACACAACACCTGGAAAATCGGGTAATTCCCACCCCAATACTGCGCTTTAAGCAAACAGGCACACCAGAAGAATATACCCACACCTGGCTGGGAGGGTCCCAGGGCCACGGAGCCTCCCTCATTGCTAGCACAGCAGTCTGCAATCTAACCACAAGGCAGCAGCGAGGCTGGGGGAGGGGCGCCCACCATTGCTGAGGCTTAAGTAGGTAAACAAAGCCGCTGGGAACCTTGAACTGGGTGGAGCTCACAGCAGCTCAAGGAAACCTG
>NW_012117877.1:1921486-1972192 GCF_000951035.1 Colobus angolensis palliatus | reverse complement strand
ATAATAAAAATAAAAAATAATAAAATAAAAATAAATAAAGAAAGAAAATAACTAATAAAAAGTAGCCTTTGAGATAACAAAATGGCTATGTTTCCTAAACAGAGAGATTTCTTATGTTCATATTAAGTGATTAAAGAGACAGGCATGTAGAAACATTTATAAGTAGCTGTGTTTTTACTATGCTCTAACTTGAATATGTGATGCAAATTGTGGACATCTACAGAAAGCACTATGAAGGAACTATCAGAAATATTGAGATCAGTGAAGCGTAAACTGTGTCCAAGAAAATAAAACTCATTTTAAATGAGACCACATGGTACAATACCACACACTGCACATATGTGTGAGCATTTGCATACATGCGACACTGATACAGAAATAAAAATCATCCATACAGTCTTAGAAAGTAAGAGTACAAGCAATGGAATATAATTAGTCTTCCTTTGGCATATCTGTCTTATGTTTTCATGGAAAAATAATATGATAAAAATCAGCATAAATTAGGTACTGAAAAGTCTGCCAATCAAAGTTTTCCCAGTAGTGAAAAGCCCTGGTTCTTGTTTGCAGAAACTCTGTCTTTATAAGTAAACCTCATCACTGTACTCCTAGAATTCTGAATACAATCTGCTTTGGTGTAGACTGAATTCCTGTTTCAGTGCACTCAGTTGCTAGTTTATAAAAGTCTACAATATTCTTTTCCTAAAGTGTGTGTGTTTGTATGTGTGTGGTAATTACCAAAGTTTTAGTTTAATGAAAGCAGTTCACAGTGATATCACATAATACCAGGCTCTTACCATTCACCCATAGATCCATTTTTCTCTGCCTCCTTCCTAGCAAAGTAAGTATTAAAAGAAAAAAATCATCTTCCTTTTGATGCCATCTCTATGGCAGCAGAAAACTAATTTTGTTACATCTTGACACATCAGTATTCACTGTGTTGACTATGGCTTTATTTTTATATAAAGCTTAAAAAGAGAAAATATTAAACAGTAGTATAACATATTTGTCATTTTCACAGCCATAGTTCCAACCCTCAGTTGAGAAAGGTTACTTTTTCTTTGATGGATCCTTCAATGAAATATTTATTTTTGTACCACCATGATTTCACAGTGTGCTGTTATGAAAGTAACTCAAATATTACATATTTAAATCCTAAGTTTCTCCATAGTGTCAATGAGTGGGAGATAAAAGGCCAACAAATAAAGCCTTTTATTTGAGAAGAGCCAGTAAATAATTTTAAAACACAGTAAGAAAATTTAAATTATAAAAGGTAAATGGATTTATATTTGGAAAATGACACATTTAAAGTATTCTCTACAAAAATCTTGTTTTAAAAACAGTGTTTCATCAATTCTTCTTGACATCCATAATAATGACAAAATATCCTTACACATTTTCATATGTATTATTTTCTAAATGGTATAATAAAAGCTGTCAGCTGCCCCCTCTGCATAAAAACAGAAAAGTAGAATCCTTTGTTCTGTGAGTGACTGCATTTGTACATTATAGAACTATGAAATATTTACAAAGGGAAGGTTAAATCAATACAGCTCTAAAATTTGTACTTCAGTCTTCAGGGATTTATATCATCTTGATTTAATGAACTACGAGGAGTGAGAATGTTGACACACAGAAAAAAAATATTTCAGTTTCTCCTTTATTGTACATACAGGAAGTATTGAAGTAGGATTTGTTGATACCTATGCAGTAACTAATTATTACTTCAACTATCATTTGAGAAATCTCACAGCTAAAAGCAGATGCCAGCCATCAAAAAGAGAAAAAATATGCTGCATACTACAGTAAAGAAATACTGTATCTTCATTTAACTTAGTTTGTCAAAAATCTTTTACAATATTTTATATTAATAGTATTTAATTTTTATAATACAAAGATTAGTCCAGATATATCAAACATATAAAAATATAAATACTATATATAGTTATCTAAAATATATTGTACATGCTATATCTTATAATAATGTATGTGCATTTAATATGTCAATTATGCCTATATATCTCATTATATCACAACAAATCTGAGTTGTGAATCTAACTTTTCTTATTGTAGTACGAGACTATGTTCATCAAACAGAACAGAAACATCTCTTATTTGCAAAAATAGCCAATCTCAGTTTTTTCCAATGAAAGCATTAATGAGGAAGTACAAGGATTGAAGGAGGGAAACAAAGAGCTTTGACAAGTGTATTTTCTTGATACATAAGACAGAATCATAAATACTTATGAAAGGGCATAGGATATGTCAAGATGAAAGCTTAGGTGAAATGCAACTTGCTTCTTTTATAGAACTGATTCGTTCAAGTTCACATTGTTACATACATATGTAATATTACATTGCACCAACTAGAAAATTCTTAACATCATCAGTGGAAACATCAGACTGTATTTAGAGGTACTGTTCATAAGTGTACTCAATCTAAATTTACTAACTTACAAGACCTGGTGATTTCAAACTCTTGATATAAAAGAGACCAAGGAGAAATAACAAAATTTTCGTAGACTCATGACTCTGGTTCTAACAGTTGTCTCCTCTGTGATCTAAGGCAAGTTACTTTTTGTCCCTGAACCCCAATTACCAGCCTATGTAAGATAAATAAACCAGCTTACCTCACACGACTATTTTAAAGACCCAAAGATGTTATAAACTGTTTGTAATGCGTTATTTAATTCTGGTGAGACGTAAAAATCATTTTTACCTCCATATTACATATTGCTTAAATTTTTATTAAAACAACCCCACAGTAATTAACAACTATTTATTGAGCACAGATTCCCTGAGCACATACCTGTTAAAAAGCAGAAGACCAGAATTCCCTTAAGTGTATAGCAGTGAAAAGGGGAAAGTCAAAATTAAATTAGAAAGGAAAGGAAAAACAAAATTCATTGCATTAAACTAAACATAATTATGTAATATTTCTATTCAACTGGAAATGCTTACCTCATCTTTTATTATACTTCACATGGGCCTCTTAATTAAGTAATGATGTTATTTTGCTACTTGGCCGAGGTTCCCCAGAAAATAAAACATTAGATATAGCTCTAAGTGCTAATGTGCAATTAGGGACTGCAGAACCCGAGAATAGAAGCAGGAGACAACGGGAGTAAAGGAAAGATGGATGCAGTGGAAGCTAATTGAAAATGTGTCATCAGGTGGCTGAAAATAAATGCAATTGATTGTTTGATTTCCTGGGACCTTCCTCTGAGAAACCATATAACCTGCATCTCAGGACCATTCTTTGAGTACACAGAGAAAGGGGAAAGAAAAACTATTTTCAGCTAGCTCCTACCCATCAAAATGTTTGGTACACAGAGCACTGGTTCTTGTTGACTTTCAGAATCTTCCAGCGTTCCATGGCTCTTGGTGAATAGGAAGGCCCTGAAGCAGAAGTGAGATAGATAGTATGAGGTGAGACACTGTTAGATCACGTCTGTGTGAAGTTAGTCAGAGCCCATAGTGCAGCTGGATCCACTGAAAAATGAAGCTGAGAAAATCAGAAACAGGGTGTAAGAGATGGCTGGTACACAACACACAGAGTGGTTACTATGCTCCAGTTTTATTCTCACAAAAATACCTACCCACCCCTAATCTGATGATATTCTCATCTTGCCAATGGGTCACTAGATCACGACTGAGCTAAAAATTCCAGCCTCCATCAAGTACCTCTTGCCATGACACGCATATGTTAGAACCAGGCAATCCAAAAGAAAAGAGGCCTATTTACTGGACAAAGCAGATAAAGGGAAAATACTGGAATAGCTCTTATTGTACCATTATTTTACGAATAATTTCCAACCTCTAATGCCACGGTAGAAAAATCGTAGGATCTTAGTGTTTTCCTCGTGTACATTATACTAATTACTCAGCCCTCTTGAACTAAGACTTGAACACTGTTGAGTGCCCATTAAGTTACTTTGCTTCTCATTTCAAAAGAAAAAAAAAAGTCAAGAGGAAAGGATCTGAAATCATCAATGTGAATGATCAAGTGGTGTGAGCAGGCTTCAGCAACACAGGCTTTGTCTATGGCTAGGCCTCCTTAGAAATCAGTGCCCCTCCCTTTTCAAACTCTTGGAAATGTAGGCAATGCTACTTTCTCCTTGATCTTTCCAGACTGTCTTATCAGATAATTATGCTATCTGATAAAAGGAGAGAAAGGGGCTGTCTTCATTAGCTAGTTCATGTAGCTAGATTATTTTTATAGTTATAGACAAGCTAATTCTAAAATGTATAGGTAATGGCAAAGAAACTCGACTGGCCAAAACAATTCTGGTATAAAAGGAAGTTGGAGGACTCACATTTTATAATTTTAAACTCATTATCAAGCTTTGGTGATCAAAACATTGTGGCTTTAGTGAAGGGGTAGGCTCCTACATCAATAAGACAAAATAGAAAGTTCAGAAACAGACCTATACAAATATGCCAACTAGTTTTTGACCAAGGTTCAAGGCAATTCAATGGAGAAAGAATAGCCTTTTCAGCAAGTGGTGTTGGGACATCCATATGTAATAACATAGATATCAACATAAACCTCATACCTTCCACAAAGATTAAATCGTGATGGATCATAGACCTAAATGTAAAATGTTAAATGTTTAGAAGAAAGCACAGGAAAATATCTTTTTAAATCTATATTAAGCAAATAGTTCTTACATATAAACACCAACTGCATAATTAATTTTTAAAAATAGATGTTAACAGCAAAATTTAAAACCTTGGTTCTGCAAAAGATACTATGAAGGGAATGTAAAGAGAAGCTAAAGGCTGGAATATATCAATTACAAATCACTTGGATCCTGAACTTTAAAACTCAACAGTAAGAAAATGATCCAGCTTTAAAAAAAAAATGGGCAAAAGGTTTGCACAGATACCTCATCATAAAATATATACAAAGAAACCAGATAGATGGCAAACACACACATGTACAGATGTCCAACGTCATTTGCCATTAGGGAAATGCAATTTAAAACAACGATGTGATATTACTAAGCCACTAACAGAAGGGCTAAAACAAAAAGTACTAACAAAACTAAGGGCTGGGGAGGAAGTAGAGCAACTAGAACTTGCATATAATGTGAAGATAGCAATGCAAAAGGGCAAAGTCTCTCTTACAAAGTTAAACATACTTTCTATATGACCCAGCAATTCCAACCCTAGGTATTTACCCTAGAGAGATTAAAACTTATGTTCACACAAAGCCTATACATGAATGGTTATAGCAGCATTATTCTTATGTGCCCAAACTAGAAACCCAAATGTTCTTCAATGAGCTGATAATCAGTGTTACAGACAATGGAATAGTACTCAGCAAGCAAAAAGAACAAACTACTGATAAACAATACTCGGACAGATCTCAAAGTTGTTAAGCTAAGTGAAGAAAAGCCATTCTCAAAGGTTAAATACTATATGGTCCCATTTATAAGACATTTGCAAAAAGACATAACTGTAATATCAGCAAACAGATTAGTAGTTGCCAGAGGATAGGGTGGGGAAGGATATTTTTATAAAGAAGCAGTACAGAGTAGGTACAGGGTAAGTTTGAAGGATGATGAAATGGTCGATAACCTGATTGTGGGGGTCATAATACAAATTTTTACACTAAAGCTTGTAGAACTTGCCACAAAATAGTCATTTTAACTCTATGTTAATTTGAAAATAGGGGATTGTGGGAGTAAGTTAACTTCATTCTGCAGAGGAAGATACCCCCAGTGTAGTCCAGTGTATACTTTCTTGTCCACTCTCAGGCAACTTTAGATAATTTTAAGAAAAGAACTAAAAGAAATGATTTTACACTGTATTTCTCTCCAAATCCCTAAGATTTCCTATGAATAATATTTTCTAGGCAGGTAACCTTTTAGATTATAATAATATAATTCATGCCCCAAGTTCTTCTGTATTTCAAATTATCATTTTTTCCAATCAAGGTATTATTAATCATTAAATAACATTTGAAAGGCACACTTAGAAAGTAAAATAACCTTTTAGAAAACTAATTGTTACCCAAAGCATCCATTTTCCCCTGTCACAAAACAAATGTTTGTGAAAGATGCTATAGCCTTCCAGGAAATGTGGTCAACCTTCGTCAAAATCACAGTGCTGCTATCTAAGGGTGTCCTAAAACACCATTCAGAATAGTAATTTATTGTGATGCCTTTTAAAAAGAAATCATTTCTTGTCTACATACAATTGCGACCTATTAATAGCCAATGTACCCAATCTGGACTAAGTCCATGTTGCATGACACATATTAGACGGTAATGATTTTTTAGATACAACAAAGGCACATTTTTCAAACCTATGACCTGGAAGTGAAAGACTTTAAATTCCATTAATAATTTCTTGAGACAGCAGCCTCCCTACTGTGAAGTCCAGGGAAAGATGTGCATCTGTTATTAATACATTACCATAATGTTCCAACCATCTGCCTAAATAAAAACTAGGATGGGGACGTATTTAAATAAATATTCTTTCTGAGAGGGAGACTAACTACGATGTAAAATTCCAGAGGCTTTTACCAAAAATCAGTACTAGATCGGTAGTATTTTTTCTTCTACTATGGTTTGTTTTTTTTACTACTATTTCTTTTTAAAAGACTGAGTTTCCAAAATCTACTGGAATAAACAGGAAAACTCTAGATCTGTGTGAGCTCTATTCCTAGATTATGTTTGTTGGTATTTTGGCTTCAATAAACCACATGACAACTAGCAGCCTGCCATTTGCTATTGTCCTTGATGTGCTACCCAATGTGGGAATAGAGCTGCATCCTAACAGCTTATCTAATAAGACATTCCCAGCTGAACACAATAGTTATACCTCTCACCGGTAAAGCCAGAACAAAGTTTATGTATAATGGCTTAAGCTCTATTCTAGGAGTGTATTCTAGAATTCCAAAATCCTAGAACAAGTTGGTTTGATTTCCAAACCCGTTGGTTGAGTTTTCTGTCCTTGTGAGGTATTATTCTTCCTTCTGGGTTTGATCATGGGGGAAAAAAAGTCCTAGCCATTATCCTGCAACTGTGCTGATGTCTTCACCGGTCTTAGACCTCAGGACATAATCTTAACTTTTACAGACATGACTCGAAATGCACCTCTGGTTGACTTGGATAGCTGATCATCATCTCTAGGAAAACTTTTAAGCCTCTAAAATTGCCTTTATCTTCTGGTTAGTCTCATGTCAAAATGAGATGTAGGAGGGAACGAGAGAGGATAAACTCTCCACATTGGAGCAAAGGAAGAGGTCAAATGCTCAGGCTCACTCAGACCCACGGTATGGGACTAATAGCAGTGCTGTCAGAAATTCTTTCTCTTTCAGAACTGGGCTGCTTTCCATGTTCCAATACGACATGCTGAACTCTGACCTCACATGTCTCTTTTAGAGAGTAGACGTTATTCACCAATTGACTTAGGTAGTTTCTAGTCCTTGCATATTTATGTTTTCTATATCTTATGGCACAAAACAGACTAAAAATTTGTACAGTATGAAATGTGTATCGAGTTTGTACCTGAAATTGTGCCAGATAGTAGGTATATGGAAACATTATCACACCTTTCCTCTAGGTGTTTGTATTACAATGGAGAAGGCATACATAGAAAGACTAAGATACAACAGAAAGACAGGAACATAAACAGATGTTCATGAGAAAGCTGTGAAAGCCCACAAGAATGATTTGCTCTCACACACAGTGCAGTCAAGAAAAAATATCAGGCCATTATGACACAGATCATGGAATCAAATCAGATAAAGGACATTTCAAACCAAAATTCTTCATCCCACAAAATGTTTCCAGTCAGTTGGTTGCACTTATTTTTTCAGTGGGCTTGTTACAGAGTAGCATAATCAATATTCATGTTCAAATGGTTAATAGTCTTTTAAAACATGGATGAATAGAAGTATTGGCAGTAAAGAAAAAAGAAAAAAGATTCTCTTCCAGAAAAAGGATATTGGCAGTGTGGCAATTCTGGACTCCTTTCTGAACATTACTGCCTGTTTTCCTAGTGGTGGTTTATTGTGCATATATCAATTCAAGTGTTAATGGATATTTTGTGTATATTCAGTGTCTGCCACAGTTCTAAATGCTTTACACGTACTGCATTTTCTTGGTTCTAAGATGTATTTTTTTCCACATTTTAACAACCTTTGACATTGGAGTATGACTCACATAGGATGGCTTATAATAATTTAATTGGTAGCATTTTCTTTTTTCTGGTGCATAGCATAAAATAATGCTGTACCTTTAAATCAATAACATCATCGTATTAATTAAGTATCATGGTAATTCTTTCAAAACCCACATCATTCTACGTAAAATCTGCATTTTAAAAAGAAGACAAGACACTTATGTAGGTTACATACCTAGTAAGCATCAGAGCCAGTAATCAAATCCAGGGAGTATGGACTCCACATTTGTGCTCTCAGACACTGTCTGTAATGCCTCTCAAACAACACTGCATATTACAAACCAGGCCTTGTGTTCTCTAATAAGATCACACCTACTGAAGAAAATATAAAACATCCTATTCATATTAATTTTTAACAGAAAGTGTTTTTATAGTACACTCCCCTGAAAAAAAAAAAAAAAAAAAAAACATTGTGGCGCAAGATGACCATGAAAGAAATAGAAACCTCCAAGCAGTCATGCAAAGACTCCAATACTTTCTCCATGTAGAAAAACATCATGTGTAATTACTAATGGAAATTCCATATTAGAAGTTGTGAAGAATCAGGAGAAAAGCACCTGGTAGGGAATTGCTGAGCTGACACCAACACTGAGTATATGGTAAAGACAGAAATTACATAAGGCAGAGTTTCTCCACCCCAGCCTTCCTGACATTTTGCAGCAGGTAATTTTTTGTTGTAGAGGGCCTTTTCATTGTCCTTTTATTGAGCAGTATCCTTGGCTCTACCCAGCAGATGCCACTAACACTCCCACAGGGTGACAAGCAAAACTATCTCCAGACATTGACAAATGCCTGTTGGGGAGCAAAATCATCCTCAGTCGAGTACCACTGATTTAAAGTATCTTCTATTATCTCATATTCTGTAGCACACAGAATATATTCAATGTGTGCTGTTGGTGATAGGAGTGAAGAATAGACAAATGGGTGAGAGAAAAAGAAAAGGCAAGACGGAGGAAAAGAGGGAGACAGAAACAAAGAGGGTCTACACTGTTTACTAATATTCAATCAATAGCAGTTCATTTTAACTCTAAATTCAGAGACTAGACAGTATTCAGTAGTACTATAAACTAAACAGAAAACTCACTCCTTAACGCAAAATCGTATTTAGTAACTCTTACATGTTATTTTAGAAAGAATTTATATAAAATGTCAACCACAAGAGTGAAAAATAACTGTTCCCTTAGGAGTGCAATGGTTATAGATCTGATTTTCTTAAGCATATTATGAGTTTGTTTAAAAGAGTTAATAAACAGTGTTATTGAAAGACGTATGCTCATTTCATTGAGACGAAATTGTAATTGAATTGATAGGTAATGACCCTTTAAATCATAAGAATAAAACCCAAGTGGATTCTTGCATAAACCCCAAGGCAGAATTTCTCTACATTAGTCATATTATTATTGATATGCTGTCATGCTGATATTAATACTCCTGCATGATGCTACATCAATAAGGCATTAAGGTTTTTATATTTTCTGTTCTTATGAGGAAGTTTTAGAAAATATAATAAAAAGGAATAGCTCTGTGTTAACAATATAAATCTATTCCAAGTGCATTTATCCATTCAGTAAATATTTATTGAGCACCAATCCAGAAATTGTGACATAATTGTAAGCTTTTTTCTTGAAATATATTCATAATAATAAAAACCCAACTCTATAGTTCAAATATGTGTAATTAATATGTTGTAATTTGCATTTATATGTTCTAGCTATCTAGAGGTTAGGTTTTTGTCATTAATAAAAATACGTAGTTTAATTCTTAAAGTACTAAAATGCCCTCCTCCCCCAAGACATTCCACAATTAGCTAAAATAAAGATAATGACATAGAGGTATCCTATTTCACTGTTGTAGCTACTTTCACCAACAATCTGTCTCTCTTGATGCTCAAAACCACTCTGTGAGATTGAGCAGGTTTTATTATTATTATTTATCCATTTTTAAGATGGGCAAATGGAGATTTTAAGGGATTAAAAGACTAAACTGAGAATATCACACATTTAGTCAGTGAGAAAAAAAATGGGATTTTTTTTTTACTCCAAGCACTAGTTTTATTACACTATAGTAATGTTTCATTCATTTTTTATAATAATAGATAATAGAAAATTATTCTTGCATTTCTGTTTAATAAAATATATTCTAAAAGCAGTGCTTCTCCAATCAAACTGGGTGTCAAAATCACCTGAGTCAGTGAGTCTGGGTAGTTCATGATCCACTCTTTGAGAAACATTGCCTTTAAATACTAATATTTTAATATTTGAAAATGAATGAATAC
Source organism: Colobus angolensis palliatus (assembly GCF_000951035.1). NCBI lineage: Eukaryota > Metazoa > Chordata > Mammalia > Primates > Cercopithecidae > Colobus > Colobus angolensis. The sequence goes on along the minus strand of NW_012117877.1, from coordinate 1,961,724 downwards.
ATTAGATTATATTCCCAGGCTCAGAAAAATTCTTTAGAATGGAGATAAAATAGAGAAAAGGCAAACAGGACTGAAATGGAAGGAAAGGCTGTCAAAAAAAAAAATGAAAGCAGATAGTAACATGAATTCCACCCATTGTATGAATTTGCCTTCTGGAATCCTTGCTGTAAGCCATACTTTTAAGACTACACTTATCCTCAACCATCTATTTTGAATTAGAAAACCCATTTCCCTCCAATTGCTCTTACAGTAATGCCAAGCACATAACCAAATTTCCAATGACTGTTTTGTTGTTGTTTTAGAACTAATCCAATGTCAGCTTGATCTTGCATGTATATCATAGTAAGTCTTGAAAAATTTAGTGTGTCCTCTGTTCTGTATCTTACAAGTTCTTGACCTAGACTATTTGGTAGTCCTGTCCATTTTTAGTAATGTTTATTTCAATGTAAGAGATTATATTATACCCAAAGGTTGAAATTATAAGCCCACTTAACATCCCATTTAGTAGAAAGGAAGAAAGGTCAAAAGTGATAAAATATGTCAGTATCCAGAAAATAATAAAAATTTACATTTATATGGTGACTTGGAGTGTTCCCAAGATGCTTTAACATATATTATCTTATCTGCTATAGACCTATAAACCAGGCAGGAGCCATAGTCTCATTTTGCTTAGGAGAACTTAAGATTACAATGTTGTTAAGTGATGTGTCTGTGGCCACATGCCTAGAAACAGAACAAAAGTGCACTTCATCTAACTCTTAAACTAGAAGGTCTTCCTATGTAGTATACATCAAATGCTAAAGGGTTTTTTTTACACCTGTCCATGCTTTTTCTATGTCTTCTTCGATACTTTCTGTTTCTTCTGTGGTTACATGATATCTATGCTCCCCAAAGATTTGCCCTATGCCTTCTGCTCTTCTTCTTCTACATTTTATCCCTGAGTCATGTGATCCAAATATTCTTTTCCATTTCAATGTCCTTATTACCAATACTGCCTAAATTTATGTTTTCAATTTAATCCATATATTTATACATCCAACTGTCTAATGAATTATATCTCCTTAGATATAATTACAGGTGTGTCTCACTCGTTGTTAATGAATATGACCTCACCATGTACACTAATAAAACTGCTTCGCCTGTATTATCTCTCTCCTGGAGAATGATACTACCATGAACTCAGTTGCCCAAGAGGGAAGTCTGAAAGTCATTTTAGACTGTTTCGTCTCATTGCCCACTCCCCACATCCAAATGCACAAGTCACAGTTCTGGTGGATTTGACTTCTAAAATAGTATCTACCATTTTCTCTTCCCTACCACTGCTGTCACTGCCTCCCTTCGTCACTTTATTTTATCTTGCCTGAATCACAACAATATTTTCCTAACTGGTCTCTCTTTAGCTTCTCCAATTTCTGCTGATCATAGCTGCCAAAATATATTTTTGAAAACAAATCTGGTCATGTTGATCGCATGCCTCCCTGAGGAACTTGCCAGTGCTTTCAAAATCAAGATCAACCATTAGTTTAGTTCATATTTCTGATTTCCGCTTCTATCCTCTGCCTCTCTGCTGACTCATATTTCCACCCACCATACTTCTTTGGCCATATGTGACTTTCACTTCAGCTATACCAAACTACTAACAGTTCTTCAAACATATCATGCATTTTTCTGTCTCCCAAACATGCTGGAAAGTCATTTATTCCCTACCCCATGACCTTGACATAGTTAACTACTTTTCCCCTAGAACTCAGCTCAGATATCAAATTATACATAAAACACTTTTCTATCTAACCACACTCTAATTTATATGCCTCCTCATTGTAGTTCCATTTGCGAAGAGCCATTAAGATGTTCATACATTTTAAACATGTATTTACCCTTAAAAGTTCCAATATATAGGAAAGGTTATAAGTATGAAGTCATCGGCCTCTTCTAGGAAAACACCTGACATTTCAGACTTTCAACTTCTGTGACTTTTAAACTTATTACACAATACGTCAGTACATCAACTGAAAAAGAATATTTTAAGCTATTGTTTTGCTCTTGGAAACATTCAGGTTTGGCAGTGTTGACATCAGTTTTTCTCTTCAGCAATATTTGTGCAATTATTTTGATATATTATTGAATGTTATGGTTATTTTGTAAATAATGTAAAATTTAGAAGAAAAGAAAAAATGCTGATACAAGTAAAAATACTGGTTCTACAAGTGTAATAAAATTGCAAAAAGAAAGAAATCAGGACATTTTTAGCTTCAGTCCGTCACTCACTAGAATTAAACTGGCTGGCAGTGTCCCACTGCAAATAAAAGAACAAAGGCCTTCTGTGAATAACTGTTGGAAACATATTGTCTTAAAAGAAATACAGTCATGGATTTTATAAATTCTTTTGCTTTGGAGAATGGACTTTCCCTTATAACTAGTAAGCATATTGTACAAATTTCACACATTGTACTTTCATAGAACTATCTAGGAATGCATTATATCTTATCACATGGGCCTATTTGTACCCATGAAAACTGAGAAGCAATCTAGATATGCACCAGTAGAATGGGAACGAATTAATTGATGCCACAGTCACTAGATAGAATATTATGCAGTCTTTATTAGGAAGGCTATGTAGGAACCTGAAAACATAGTTATAATTTAGTATTAAATTGAACGGCAAATTAAACACTGTATGCCTATTAATTCATTTTATTTATATACATATTAATAATATATCCCTATATATCAATAATATATCATTCTATACATAATATATCACAATGGAAAATTATTTGAAAGGGTTATATCAAATTTACCAAACTCTTCAGTTTTAATAGTGAAATTATAGATAATTTATCCCTATATTTCAAGATCTTTATGATTGTTATTATTTCTAGAAATAATTAGATGGTAAATTTCTAAAAGTTTAGGAGGAGGCTACTTCTATAAGCTCAACATCGGGCAAGGAATGAACATCAATCATATATAAAATAAATATCTTGCAGCTTTGTAAATCCTCTATTGAGGAGAAAGCATATTTTCAGTTGTAAAAGAGGCAGATGCATATTAGAAACATGATTTTGCTATTTTTTAAACTTAAATATGATGAAAAGAGCTGTGAGTAGATGTCAAGGTGACAAGGGCTGAAAAATACTGAACTGTTCTACTGTCAATTTGTTTACATGGATCTGTTTTCTAGAATCCCCTTGTATCACTTCAGCTTAGAGTTGGCTAAATCGGAAGTTGCATGAGATTTGAGAGATAGAGGTGAGACACTAGCCATTACACTCTAAATCTCAACATTGGTTGGTGGCAAGTAGAGAAAGGTGCCAAGGATATCTAACGTATTCCAGTTTGCCTTCCTTTCCTACTCAGCAACCAGCTTTCCTTAGCAACTGTTGGCCATAATAACTAACAGAGGCCCCAGGCCTATCACCACCATTTAGATGTGCACTAACCCAGAAAGGTAGCAGTCACAAAGTACCAACTTCCATAGATGCCTGCATCAGACCTCTTTATGGTCCTACTCTAGTAGTAGTATGATATGACTAGCTTCCAGAGTTTCCAGCAAATTCTGACTCATTCCCTTATACTAGAAATGGCTAGGGACATTTCTCTGATCTTCTAACTTCCACCCTCCTTTGGAACACTATTGCCAGAAAGGATATAGGATCGTATATCTATAATAATTTCCTTATACCAAGATATACTTCTATGTACCAAACTAAAGCAGTTATTGATACCAGAAGCTGAGAGTGTCATAAAAAATCTGAAATATGTGGACTGGCAGTAGACAGAAGTTATGAGTGTCTTACCGTTTGTAAAGGCCTGAAAGATGGACAATTTCTATTACAGGCTGAAGAAAAGGGGATCTAACATGGAAAATTAAGCTACCAAATAATCACATATAATCTAATCGGAATATATATATATATGTATATAATAGGAAGAGACAGTGGTACTGGACACTAGAGGCTGAGTTTTCTCCTAAAGCAGCATATATGATTACAGATGAACTCTGATTAGGGAAATGGTTACTCCAAGGGTGCTTGTTAAAAGAATGTGGATTGCACCTAACTTCCAGACTTTCTGCTTCAGTTGTCAAGGAAAGGTCCAGGAATCTGTGTTTTTTAAGAAGACCCTAGAAGATTGTATTATCAATGAACCAATCACCATTAGACACTCAATCACAGAGAGGGAGATGGTCATAGCAGAAAAATTAAACAAACTAGCCAGGTCATTGGAAAATGGAACACAGGTCAAATCTCACTCGAATTTATAAGCAAAAAATCCAAATATGTGTATTAGGTTGAGGAACATGCACACAAGTCAGTCACGAAATAGAAATTTAAAATAATATAAGACATCCTCCAACTAACAGTTATTGTTCTTTTTTTTGGTGGGGGAGGGTACTTCGTATATATTAATATTGACAAAGTAGTTTCAAGAGAAAGTAAAAGAAACAGAAATGTAAGCACAAAAGGTAAAGTAGTCAGATTCTAAAAAGGAAAGGAAAATGAGAGCTTTCTAGATATTACATTTAGTTACACTATAATCTCTTCATGTAATTGCATATAAAATATCAGTTTCGAACATTAAGAGATGAGTCTTAGACTAGGAGACAGACAGAGACTAAGGTAGAGTCTTCTTACCATATCTGAAAAAATCATTTGATCAATTAGTCCCACTAGAGGTCAACATCATTTCTCACAGTCTGAAGTTGCTATTGCCTTTTAAGCAAACATCTTACTCTTGGTTAAAGCATTTTTATGATGACTACAGCTATGCTTTGGGAGGCCGAGGCGGACGGATCGTGAGGTCAGGAGATCAAGACCATCCTGTTTAACACGGTGAAACCCCATCTGTACTAAAAATACAAAAAAAATTTAGCTGGGCGAGGTGGCAGGCGCCTGTAGTCCCAGCTACTCAGGAGGCTGAGGCAGGAGAATGGCATGAACCCGGGCTGCGGAGCTTGCAGTGAGCCGAGATCGTGCCACTGCGCTCCAGCCTGGGGAACAGTGTGAGACTCCTTCTCAAAAAAAAAAAAAAAAAGAAAAAGAAAAAAAATTGCTATGCTTGCTATGATGTTCAAATTCTGTGTGTCAATTTGGCTAGGCTTTGAAGTCCAGTTGTTTGTTCAAACACTGATCTAGACGTTGCTGTGAAGGTATTTTGTAGATGTGATTAACATCATCAATCAGCTGACTTTAAGTAAAGATTACTCTGGACATTGTGAGTGGATCTCATGCAATCAGTTGAAGGCCCTAAGGGTGAAACTGATGTTTCTTAAAGAAGAAGATATTTTGCCTCAGGACCATGACATGGAGATTTTGCCTGAATTTTTGGCCTATCTGCCTACCTTATGAAGTAAGGACTCAAACTGCAATGTTAGCTTTTGCCTGAGGTAACAGCCTGCCAGTCTGTCCTACAGATTTAGGACTTATCAGCCCCCACAATTATGTGAACCAATTCCTTAAATTTCTTTATATGTATACACACACTATATACACATGTACATATACATATCCTGTTGGTTCTGTTGCTACTGACTGATACACCTCCCAGTGAGCAGCAGAGACTATTTCCTTCCCACCAAATCTGTGCAAACCTTTGTGGAGTTCTTGACCAGTAAAATACAGTGGAAGTGATGTTCTCGGGACTTCTGAGGTTACATCATAAGAAACCTTGCAGCATTCACCTAGGTTTGCCATGACCCTCACTCTTGGGATGCTTGTTCTTGGAAGCCAGAGCCTAACTCACATGGAGAAACATGTATAGGTTCTCCAACAAGTCGTCCAGCTGAGCTCCAGTTGAAGCCAGCACCAACTGCCAGCCATGGGAGTGGCCATCTTGGATGTCCAGTTGACTGCAGCCTCATGAGAGACCAAGAGCAAGAATCACTGCAGTCAACCCACAGCACAAAAATAAAGATATTTTAAGCCAACAGATTTGGAAGTGATGCTATATAGCAATAGATAACTTGAGTGATGATAAAGCAAAAGGAAATGCCTCAAATAGTGCAACCAGGAAGAGAAAATTAAACATTTCTTCTTCACAGAAGAAATATCACAGAAAAATTATTATGGACCTAAGGGCCAAAGATTTAGAATTAACTTATTTTTAATTTTATTTTTAATTTGGCTTCTTGCAAGTGAGAATTAAAATACAAATCTGAACACTACCCAAAGCACATTTTTTATCATAAATTTCTCTGCCATCAGATATATAATCTTTAAAAAACTACTCACAGAGAAGTGTCTGGTGAAAACTGAACACAAGTGAAATCTGTATAGGCCAAGGAGCTTTTCTGTAATAATCTGCAAGGATAATGCTGCCATCTAATCAACCTAATTTGCAAAATGCCAAAAGCCAGTAGTATGTAATCTTGGGTAATGATTAACATAGATTTCTTAAAGATGGGCAAAAGCAAAAAGTAAATTATTTTAATACATAGATTGAGCATTATAAATTCTGGGAAAATGTGCATTTTGTCCTTTTTATGTTTTTCTAAAAGCAAAACTACATGATGCTTTTCAGAGACAAGGTAAAAATGATAATGAATATTAGATCGCTGTTATTTGGGGTATAATTACACTTAATAGAATAATCATCACCTAAATCAGAATTTATAAAGATCAAATGGGATAAAACCATGTTGATTTTAAAATAAAGGGAAAGGTATGAATGTTTTACCTTTTAGAAAGGGCAATATTTTTATCTTTAAGATCTCTTTTGACTATGATAGATACAGAGGTAAACAAAGACATAGAAATAGGTGAAGACATAGTCTGTGTGCTCCAGAATGTGAATAAAGGCTATCCTTTGCATTCATGTGATTTCTGGATGTAGTTAAATGGAAAAATCATGACCCTCACAAATAGAACTATATGGTTTCAGTTTGAAACACGCAATTTCAAGACAATATAAAAATGGTTATCACACTGACATTCACTGTTTTTTTTTTTGTTGTTTTTTTTGTTTTGAGACAGAGTCTCGCTGTGTCGCCCAGGCTGGAGTGCAGTGGCGCGATCTCGGCTCACTGCAAGCTCTGCCTCCCAGGTTCATGCCATTGTCCTGCCTCAGTCTCCCGAGTAGCTGGGACTACAGGCACCCACCACCACACCTGGCTAATTTTTTGTATTTTTAAGAGAGATTGGGTTTCACCGTGTTAGCCAGGATGGTCTCGATTTCCTGACCTCGTGATCCGCCCACGTCAGCCTCCCAAAGTGCTGGGACTACAGGCGTGAGCCACCGCGCCCAGCCAACATTCACTTCTTAAGTAGAAGACTAGAGGTAGTAGAGTCATCTCAAACTTAAGACTATTCTATTAAAAAAAAAAGAAAGAAAGAAAGAAAGAAAAAAGTAAGATTTTAAAGCTCAGGCTCTCTTGCAGTTACCTTGATCCTTATGAAATCAGTTATATTTTACAGATTAAAATCTTAAAAACATGTACAATGTAATTCTTCAGCCCCTTAAAGTCAAACTAAATCTTTTTCTAACACTGATGTGAGGAAGGGGAATTATATACACCTTAAGGCATTAACTTCAAAATTTTACTCAACTGGGAAGACAGTTACACCAGGATCTTTTCAAAAATCTATGTCAAAAGAAAGATTAAGAGCTTCTATGCTATTTCTTTCTTAATATTTGAGAAATTTTTCATCTATTCATAAGAAATGAGGTTGTGTCTTTGATAATATATGTCCGTATAAAGAGATCATTAGCTAACTCAGCATATTCTTCCCTTTTTTATATTAGCTCATCATTCCAAAATTCAAAGAACGCCATGAATCATAGCTTTCATGCATTGACATTCTGAAGAAAACAATTCTGCATAACTTTTAAAGTTGTATGACAGATACAATTAGTAAAAAAGGGGTTTCTGGTTTTAGTTACATTAGTTCTTGTGCTGTTTCACTATTACAGGCTTGGTACTATAAAGGCCAGGGATCTTCTAAGCTCGTTTGAGTCAGAGTGCCTTCAAGTATTAGAGACAAAGCAAGTAAAACAAATGGTGCTTTTGTTTACTTTTTTAATTTTCAATTTTTGTGGGTTCATGGTAGGTGTATGTATTTATGGGGTACATGAGCTATTTCAATACAGGTATGCAATGCATAATAATTACATCATGGAAAAGGGGGTATCTATCCCTTTAAGCATTTATCTTAAATGTGTTACAACTAATCCAATTACACTCTTTTAGTTATTTTTAAATTTACATTAAATTATTATTGACTATAGTCACCCTGTTGGGCTATCAAATACTAGGTTTTATTCATTCTTCTATTTTTTTGTACCCATTAACAATTCCTACCTCCTGTCCACCAACCTACTACCCTTCTTAGCCTCTGGTAACAATCCTTCCACTCTGTGTCTCCATGAGTTCAATTGTTTTGATTTTTAGATGCCACAAATAAGTGAGAACATGTGATATTTGGTTTTCTGTGCCTAGCTTCTTTCACTTAACATAATGACCTCCAGGCCCATCCATGTTGTTGCAAATGACAGAATCTCATTATTATTTATGGCTGAATAGTACTCCATTGTGTATAAGTTACACATTTTCTTTGTCCATTAATCTGTTGATGGAAACTTAAGTTGCTTCCAAATCTTGGCTATTGTGAACAGTGCTGTCAACAAACATGGTAGTACAGATATTTCTTCAATATGCTGATTTCCTTTTTTTTTGCTGTATACCCAGCAGTGGGATAGCTGGATTGTATTGTAACTGTATTTTTAGTTTTTTGAGCAACTTCCTAACTATTCTCCATAGTGGTTGGACTAATTTACATTCCCCCCAGTAGTGTACAGGATTTCCTTTTCCACATCCTCACCATCATTTGATATTGTCTGCCTTTGGATATAAGCCATTTTAACTGGTATGAGATGATACCTCATTGTAACTGTAATTTGCATCTCTCTGATGATCAATGATGTTGAGCACTTTTTCATAGGCCCGTCTGCCATTTGTATGTCTTCTTCTGAGAATGTCTATTCAAAATATTTTTCTATTTTTTGATCAGATTATAATTTTTTCCTATAGAGTTGTTTCGCTCCTTATATATTCTAATTATGAATCCCTTGTCACATGAGTAGTTTGCAAATATTTTCCCCCTTCTATGGGTTGTCTCTTCACTTTGTTGATTGTTTCCTTTGCTTTGAAGAAGCTTTTTAACTTGATGTGATCCCATTTGTCCATGTTTGCTTTGATTGTCCTGTGCTTATGGGCTATTACTCAAGAAATTTTGCCCAGACCAATGTCCTAGAGAGTTTTCTCAATGCTTTCTAATAGTAGTTTTATGAATTGAGGTCTTAGATTTAATTCTTTAATCCATTTTGATTTGATTTTTGTATATGGCAAGAGATAGGGGTTCAGTTTCATTCTTCTGCCTATGGATATCCCATTTTCCCAGCACCATTTATTGAAGAGACTATCTTTTCCCCAGTTGTTCTTGGCACCTTTGTCAAAAAATGAGTTCATTGGAGGTGTGCAGGTTTCTTTCTGGGTTCTCAGTTCTGTTTTATTGGTTTATGATATGGTTTGATGTGTCCCCACCCAAATCTCACCTTGAATTGTAGCTCCCATAATCCCCATGTGTCATGGGAGGGACCAGTGGGAGGTAACTGAATTATGGGAGCAGTTACCCTCACGCTGTTCTCATGACAGTGAGTGAGTTCTCACAAAATCTGATGGTTTTATAAAGGGCATTTCCTCCTTTTGCTCATACTGCTTCTTGCTGCAGCCATGTGAGAAAGGATGTGGTTGATTTCCCTTCTGCCATGATTGTTTCCTGAGTCCTCACCAGCCATGCTAAACTGTGAGTCAATTAAACCTCTTTCCCTTTTAAGGCATCCAGTCTTGGGTATCTCTTTATTAGCCATGTGAGAATAGACTAATACAGTTAAATTTGTACTGCAGAGAGTGAGGTACTACTGTAATGATACCTGAAAACATGGAAGCAACTTTGGAACTGGATAACAGGCAGAGATTGGAACTGTTGGGAAAGCTCAGAAGAAGACAGGAAAATGTGAGAAAGTTTGGAACTTCCCAGAGATTTGGAGGGCTCAGAAGAGAGAAAGATAGGGAAAGCCTAGAGACTTGTTGAATGGCTTTGACCAAAATGCTGATAGTGATATGGACAATGAAGTCCACGCTGATGTGGTCTCAGATGGAGATGAGGAACTTTTTAGAAACCGGAACAAAGGTCACTCTTGCTATGCAAAGAGACTGGTGTCATTTTGCCCTGCCCTAGAGATCTGCAAAACTTTGAACTTGAGAGAGATGATTTAGGGTACATGGCAAAAGAAATTTCTAAGGGGCAAAGTGTTCAAGAGGAAGCACAGCGTAAATGTTTTAAAAATTTGCAGCCTGACAATGCAGTAGAAAAGAAAAACCCATTTTGGGGGTAGAAATTCAATCTGGCAGTAGAAATTTGCGTAAGTAACAAAGAGCCAAATAATCAGCAAGACAATGGTGAAAAGGTTTCCAGGGCATGTCAGAGACCATGGCAGCCCTTCCCATCACAGGCCCAGAGGCCTAGGAGGGAAAAATGGTTTAATGAGCTGGGCTCAGGCACCCCCTGCTTCTCTGTGCAACCTCAGGACTTGGCATGCTGCATCCCAGCCATACTATAAGGGGTCAACATACAGCTCAGGCTGTTGCTTCAGAGGCTGCAAGCCCAAAGCCTTGGCAGCATTGAGGTTTGGGAACCTCCACCTGGATTTTCAGAGGATGTATGAAAATGCCTAGATGTCAAGGCAGAAGTCTGCTGCAGGGTAGGAGCCATCATGGAAAACCTCTGCTATGGCAGTTCAGAGGGAAATGTGGGGTTGCAGCCCCCACACATAGTCCCCACTGGGGTACTGCATAGGAGAGTTGTGAGAAGAGGGCCACCATCCTCCAGACCCCAGAATGATAGTTCCACTGACAGATTGTGTCATGTGCTGGGAAAGGGGTTGTACCCTGCAAAGCCACAGGGGAAAGCTGCCTGAGGCCGTGGGAGCACACCTCTTGCATCAGTGTGCCCTGGATGTGAGACATGGGATCATTTTGGAACTTTAAGATTTAATAACTTCCCTGTTGGATTTCTGACTTGCATGGGGCTGGTAACCTTTTTATTTTGGCCAACTTCTCCCATTTAGAATGGGTGTATTTACCCAATTCCTGTACTTCCATTGTATCTAGGAAGTAACTAACTTGCTTTTGATTTTACAGGCTCATAGGCAGAAAGGACTTGCCTTGTCTCAGATAAGACTATGCACTTAGACTTCCAGGTTAATGCTGAAGTGAGTAAAGACTTTGGGGAACTGCTGGGAAGGGTATGGTATGATTGGTTCTGAAATATGAGGACATGAGATTTGGAGGGGCCAGGTGCAGAATGATCTGGTTTGGCTGTGTCCCCACCCAAATCTCATAATGAATTCTAGTTCCCATAATCCCCATGTATCATAGGAGGAAACTGGTGAGAGGTAATTTAATCATGAGGGCAGTTACCTTCATACTGTTCTTGTGATAGTCAGTTCACATGAATTCTGATGGTTTTATAAGGAGCTTTTCCTTCTTTTACTCAGGACTTCTCCTTGCTGCCACCACGTGAAGAAGGAGATGCTTGCTTCCCCTTCACCCTGATTTAAGTTTCCTGATTTCTTGCCAGCCATGCTGAACTGTGAGTCAATTAAGCCTCTTTTCTTTATAAATTACCCAGTCTTGGGTATGTCTTTATTAACAGTGCGAGAACAAACCAATACAGTCTATGTCTCTATATTTATGCCCGTACCATACTGCTTTGGTTACTATAACTCTGTAGTATAATTTGAAGTCAGGTCATTTGATTCCTTCCATTTATCCCTTTTTGTTTGGGATAGCTTCGGCTATTCTGGGTCTTTTGTGGTTCCATATGCATTTTATGATTGTTTTTCTATTTCTGTGAAGAATGTCATTTATATTTTGAAAAGGGATTACACTGAATCTGTAGATTGCTTTGGGTTACATGGACATTTTAACAATACTTCTTTTAATTTATAAACATAAAATATATTTTCATTTTTTGTTTCCTCTTCAATTTCTTTCATCAGTGTATTCTAGTTTTCATTGTAGTTATCTTTTACTTCTTTGGTTAAGTTAATTCCTACGTATTTAGTTTTATCTGTGGCTACTGCAAATAAAATCACTTTTTAAATTTCCTTTTCAGTTTGTTTACTGTTGGCATATAGAAATGTTGCTGATTTTGTATCCTGCACCATTACTAAATTTGTTTATCAGTTCTAACCGTTTTTTAGTGAAGTCATTAGGGTTTTCCAAGTATAAGATCACATCATCTGCAAACAAGGATATTTTGACTTCCTTCTTTCAAATTTGGATGCCCTTTATCTCCTTTTGTCTGATGGCTTTAGAAGGACTCCCAGTACTATGTTGAATAACAAGTGGGCGTTCTTGTCATTTTCCAGATCTCAAAGGAGAGGTTTTCAGTACTTTTGCATTTATTATGATAGCAGCTGTGGGTCTGTCATATATGACTTTTATTATGTTGAAGTATGTTCCTTCTACAGCTAGTTTTCTGAGGATTTTTATCATGAAAGGGTGTTGAATTTTATCAAATGGATTTTCAGTACCAATTGAAATGATCATATAGATTTTGTTCTTCATTCTGTTGATATGATGTATTACATTGATCAATTTGCTTAGGTTGAACCATCCTTGCAATCCTGGGATAAAGCTCACTTGGGATAAATCATCTCACTTGGGATCAATAATCTTTTTGATGTATTATTGAATTCAGTTTGATAGTATTTTGTTAAGGATTTTTGCATCAATATTCACCAGAGATTGGCCTGTAGTTTTCTTTCTTTGATATGTCTTTGTTTTTGGTATCAAGGTAATAATATCCTTGTAGAATGAATATGAAATTATTCCCTCCTCCTCTGTTTTTTAGAACAGTGTGAGTAGGATTGGTATTAAGTCTTCTTTAAATGTTTAGTAGAATTTAGCAGTGAAGCCATTGGGTCCCAGGCTTTTCATTACTGGGAGACTTTTTATTACAGCTTCAATCTCATTACTTGTTGGTCTGTTCAGGTTTTAAATTTCTTCCTGGTTCAATCTTGGTAGCTGGCATGTGTCTAGGAGTGTATTCATTTCCTCTAGGTTTTCCCATTTATCAGCATATAGTTGCTCATAGTAGCCACTTAAAATCCTTTGAATTTCTGTGCTATCAGTTGTAATGTCTCCTTTTTCATCTCTGATTTTATTTGAGTCTTCACCTTTTTTTCTTCATTAGTCTGGCTAAAGTTTTGCCAATTTTGCTTATTTTTCAGAAAACCAACTTTTGGTTTCATTAATTTTTTATATTGTTTTCTTCATTTCAACTTCATTTATTTCTGCTGTGATTATTATTTCTGTTCTGCTAATTTTAGATTTGGTTTGCTCTTGCTTTTTTAGTTCTTTATCATGCATTGTTAGGTTATTTATCTGAAGATTTTCTTCCTTTTTGATGTAGGTGCTTATAGGTGTAAATTTCTGTCTTAGTACTTTGCTGTATCCCATAAGTTTTGGTATTTTGTGTTTCCATTATCATCTGCTTCAAGAAACTTTTCAATGTCTTAATTTCTTCATTGACCCACTGGTCATTCAGGAGCATATTGCTTAATTTCAATGTGTTTGTAGAGTTTCCAAAATTCCTCGTTATTAATTTCTAGTTTTATTCCATTGTGATCAGAGAAGAGGCTTGATATTATTAAAATGTTTTGACTGTTTTAAGACATGTTTTGTGAGCTAACATATGGTCTCTCCTTGAGAATAACCTATGTGCTGAGGAGAAGAATGCATTCTGCAGCCACTGGATAAAATGTTCTGTAAATTCTATTAGGTCCATTTGCTCTATAGTGCAAATAAAGTCTCATATTTCTTTGTGGATTTCCTGTCTGGGAGATCTGTCCAATGCTGAACATGAGGTGTTGAAGTCTCCAGCTATTATTGTATTGAAGTCTAGCTCTCTCTGTATTTCTAATAATATTTGCCTTATATATCGGGGTGCTCCAGTGTTGTGTCCATATATATTTACAATCATGTATCTTCTTGCTGAATTGACCCCTTTATCATTATATAGTGAACATTTTTGTCTCTTCTTACAGTTTTTGTCATGAAGTCTTTTTTGTCTAATGTAAGTATAGCTACATCTGCTCTTTTTTGGCTTCCATTTGCATAGAATATCTTTTCTCATCCCTTTATTTTTAATCTATTTTTTCTTTGTAGGTGAAGTTTGTTTCTTGTATGCAACAGATTAGTCTTATTTTGTCATTCATTTAGCCATTCTGTGCATTTTATTAGATAGTTTAGTCCATTTACTTTCAATGTTATTATTGATAAGTAAGGACTTACTCCTGTAACATTGTTATTTGTTTTGAGGTCTTCTTTGCCTTCTTTTCTTCCTTCCTTTCTTCCTTTTAGTGAAGGTGATTTTCTTTGGTGGTGTTATTTAATTTCTTGATTTTTATTTTTTGTGTATCCATTTTTTTTTTAGTTTGAGGTTACTACGAGGCTTGCAAATGCAACTTATAATCCATTTTTCTAAACAGATGACAACACTGATTACATAGACAAACAAAAACCACGCAAAATAAAACTAACAACCACTCTAAACTTTAACTTCATCCCCTTGCTTTTTAACTTTTGTTCTTTCTCTTTATGTCCTATTATATCAAGTATTAAGAAGTTATTGTCATTATTCTTTTTTATTGGGGCATCATTTAGTCTTTCTACTTCAGAGTAGTTTACAAACTACCATTACAGTGTTACAATATTTTGTATTTTTCTATGTGGTTACTATTACCAGTGAGTTTTGTACCTTCAGATGATTTATTCTTATTCATTAATATCATTTTCTTTCAGATTGAAGAACTCCCTTTAGCATTTCTTGTAGGACAGGTCTGGTATTGCTGAAATTTTTCACTTTTGTTTGTCTGGGAAAGTCTTTTTTTCTCTTATATGCTTGAAGGATATTTTTGCCAACTATAGTATTCTAGGGTAAACGTTTGTTGTTGTTGTTGTTGTTATTGTTGTTTTCCTTCAGCATGTTAAATTGTCATTCTACTCTCTTCTGGCCTGTAAAGTTTTCATTCAAAAGTCTGCTGCCAGATATACTGGAGTTCCATTGTATGTTGTTTCTTTTCTCTTGCTGATTTTAAAATTCCTTTCTTTATCCTTTACCTTTAGGAGTTTAATTATTAACTGCCTTGAGGTAGTCTTCTTTGGGTTAAATTTGCTTGGTGTATACCCTTCTTGTACTTGGATATTGGTATCTTTGTGTAGATTTGGGAAGTTCTCTGATATTATCCCTTTGAATAAACTGTCTACTCCTATCTCTATTTTCTCTTTAAGGCCAATAACAGTTAGATTTGCCCTTTTAATGCTATTTTCTAGATCCTGTAGGCATGCTTCATTGTTTTTTATTCTTTTTTCTTCTGTCTCCTCTAACTGTGTATTCAAATAGCTTGTCTTCAAACTCACTAATTATTTTGCTTGATCAATTTTACTATTAAGACTCTGATGCATTCTTCATATGCCAATTGCATTTTTCAAGTCTCACATTTCTGCTTATTTCAATCTCTTTGTTAAATGTATCTGATAGAATTCTGAATCCCTTCTTCGTGTTATCTTAAATTTCTTTGAGTTTCTTCAATGCAACTATTTTGAATTCTGTCTGAAAGGTCACATATCTCTGTCTCTCTGTGATTGGTCACTGGTGCCTTATTTAGTTCATTTGATGAGGTCACGTTTGCATGGATGGTCTTGATGTTTATAGATGTTCATTGGTGTCTGGGTATTAAAAAGTTCAGTATTTATTGTAGTCTTTGCAGTCTGGGCTTGTGTTCATCCTTCTTGATAAGACTTTTAAGTTGTTCAAAGAGACTTGGGTCCCAAGTCTAACAATATTGTCGTTTTTGCACTCATAGAGGTATTGCTTAGTGGTCCTGCATAAGATCTGAAATAATTCTCTGGATTACCAGGCAGAGTCTCCTGTTCTTTTCCCTTACTTTCTCCCAAACACAGTCTTTCTCTCTGTGTGGTGAGCCACCTGGAACCTGGGGTGGAGTTATGTGAGCAGCCCTGTGGCCACCACCAGTGGGATTGTGCTGTGTCATAACTGAAGCCAGCACAGTATGGGTCTCACCCAGGGCCTGCTGCAACCACTAGCTGGCTACCATCTATGTTCACTCAAGTCCCTAGAGCTCTACAGTCAGCAGGCAGTGAAGCCAGCCAGGTTTGTATACTTCCCTTCAGGGCAGTGAGTTCCCCCAGGCTCCAGGCAAGTCCAGATATATTGTCTGGGAGCCAGGGACTGGAGTCAAACATCTTAGAAATTTACCTGCTGTTCTATTCACCTGTGGCTAAGCTGCCACTCAACCATAATGCAAAGTTCTTCCCACTTTTCCCTCCCCTTTCCACAGGCAGAGGAGCCTCTCCCTGTGGGCACCACCACTACTGACCCATGGAGGGTTCTGCCAGGCCACTGCTGATGTTCACATAAAGCCCAAGGGCTCTTCGGTCAGGTTGTGGTGAATGCTGCCAGGCCTGGGACTCATCCTTCAGAGCAGTGGGCTTTCCTCTGGCCCAGGAAAGGTCCAGAAATGCTGTTCAAGTCCAAAAGCCTAGGCCTGGAGAGAGGGACCCCAAGAGCCTGCTTGGCGCTCTACCCTGCTGTGGCTGAGTTGGTACCTAAGGTACAAGATAAAGCTCTCTTTACTTTTTCCTCTGCTTTTCTCCAACAGAAGGGGACTTTCACCATAGCTGCAACCGCTGGGAATGTGCTAGGTTACAGCTGAAGTCAGGTGTCAGAGCCCAAGGCCCACAGTGTACCATCTGGATATCCCTGCTGGTTATTTGGAGCCTAAGGGTTCTTTTTTTTTTTTGAGACAGAGTCTTCGCTCCCTCACCCAGGCTGGAGTGCAGTGGTGCGATCTCAGCTCACTGCAAGCTCCCCCTCCCGGGTTCACACCATTCTCCTGCCTCAGCCTCCTGAGTAGCTGGGACTACAAGCGCCCGCCACCACGCCCGGCTAATTTTTTTGTATTTTCAGTAGAGACAGGGTTTCACCGTGTTAGCCAGGATGGTCTCGATCTCCTGACCTCATGATCCACCCGCCTCGGCCTCCCAAAGTGCTGGGATTACAAGCGTGAGCCACCGTGCCCGGCCCCCTGAGGGTTCTTTAGTCAGCACGTGATGAATCCTTCTAGGAGTGGGTTCTTCCCTTCAAGGCAGCAGGTTCCCTTTTGGCCCAGGGTGTGTCTAGAAATGTTGCCTGGAGCTAGGGCCTGGAATGAGGGCTTCGCAACTCTGAGAGTTACCCTAGCTTACCGTGGCTGAGCTGGTAAACAAGATGCAAGACAAAGTCCTCTTTAGTCTTCACTCTTCTCTCCTTAAGCAGAAGGAAGGAGTCTCTTTTGTTTTTGCCCGCTGCACTGCCTGGGAGTGGGGGAGGGATGGCACAAGCACTCTCCAGCTGCCCCAACTGGTGTCTTCCTAGGTCACTTGCCACCCCAGTCTTCTGGCTGTGAGCCCAGCCCAGCACTAGCAGTTGTCTAGGGATTGCAATATTTGTGCCTAGACTGCCTTTCAAGTTCATCTAAGACCCCAGAGTACTTTGACTCATGGTGGCGAGGTTTGCCAAGAAACTCCAGTTCTCATGGCAGGATGGACAATTCCCCTCTGGCCAGGTCTAGTCCAAATGCTCCCTTCGTTTGTGGGTGCTGACTGAGCTCGGGACAGCTTTGCTGTCTGCTTTGCTGGGCAGTACTGAGTTCAATGTGGAGTTGCAGGACTCTCCCTCCCCTAAGTGCACACGTGCCACATGGCCACTGGCAGAGATAAGGGAGGTGCGGTATTGGCAATTCAAGACTGTCTCCTGCCCTCCTCAATGCCTCTTTCAGCAATATAAAGTTAAAGCCAGGCACTGTAATTGCTCACCTAATTTTTCGGTTCTTGTGACATTGCTTTTCTGTGTGCAGAAAGTTGATAAAATTTGGTGTTTCTGCAGGGGGTATGAAAAGTATAGGCTTCTATTGCACCCTCTTTCTCTTCTGCCCTCTGGGTGCTTTTCTTTTTTCTTCTTCTTTTTTTTTTTTTTTTTTGAGACAGAGTTTTGCTTTTGTCACCCGGGCTGGAGTGCAATGGCACAATCTCAGCCCATTGCCATCACTGACTCCTGGATTCAAGCGATTCTCCTGCCTCAGCCTCCCAAGCAGCTGGGGTTATAGGCATGTACCACCACACAGGGTATTTTTGTTTTGTTTTGTTCTGTTTTTTTTTTTTTTTTTTTTTTTTTTAGTAAGAGACGGGGTTTCACCATGTTAGCCAGGCTGGTCTCAAACTCCTGACCTCAGGTGATCCACCTGCCTCAGCCTCCCAAAGTGCTGGGATTATAGGCATGAGCCACTGTGCCCGGCCTCTTAAGAAATGCATCTACATCTGCAGCACCTAATGTAGCAGACAGTAACTGGCCAGTATTCAAGAACTTTAAGATCCTTATCTTAACAACATAGAAAACTAACAAAGGACATTTTATGCATTTTATCTTCCAATAGCCCAAACAACTAAATACAATATAGACTGTGTCCCAAATTAATTCTATCACTAAATGCTTTCAGTTTGAAAAAAGATTGTGCTATTTAAGTATATCAGTACAAATCTTGATTGATACAAAAAAATCTTGTCTGCCTGATTTGAAAGAAGGGTGAACATAAAAATCAAAAATTAAGCATTTTTGAAAGTAACAAGCATCTTGTTATGGTGCATGCCCTGGCCACACTCCTAAGGAAAGCAGCCCACATCCACCTGTTGCTGAGGGGCTATGGTTGTGTAATGTACTGCAGGGTCAGAGCTGGCCACTTCCTAACCTGGACGAATCAGACAATGCCTCTGGAATATGTCCAAAGAAGGACTGGGTCTGATCCACAATGAGAGTTGAAGCAAGAAGGTCACGATGAAGAGGGGCCAGAGGCAGGCCAGACGTGCCCATGGCAAGCTGCATGCAAGTTGAAATGATGACTGTAAACCAGCAAGCAAAGGAAGCCTGCCACTAAAGAGACGGAAGAAGGAAGGTGGAGATAAATGGGAGCCCCAGAAAGGAGACAAGTTCCTTGAGCAGCAGTCTCCATTTTTTAAAAACAATTATTTTAAAAATATAAAAAAAAAATTGACATGCAAAAAAAGTAACAATCATCTTAACCTTATAGCTTCCTGTGCTTAAAGACACTAGATTCATTATGTATGCAACGTACCCTAAATATTTTCAACTTAAGTGCTGTCAGAACCTTGCTTGGCTAGCACCAGCTTTTCTTTATTTCCACCCATTCTTTATTTTTTTCTGTCTCAATAACCAGTCTTGTAACTACTAAAGTATGTTTCACCAAGAAACACCTGGTTCTGCCCTCTAGCGCATGTGGGGTGATCTCCATGTAAACGCCGCAGCTACCTTCTTTCCAATTACTGATCCCTCAACTTGGTAAGTGTAGAGTTAAAAGCCTCCTTCTCACACTCTAAACAACCTGAAAGTGAAAACTACATCTCATTCAACTTTCATTTGTAGCACCTTGCTAAGTGCTAAATTAAATTAAATAAAATTTATTGGCTTTTTGAAATTAAATTGAGAACAAGATTCCTGAGAATGAATGAATTATTCTAGCTAAATTTATACAATAAAACCAAACTTTTCAACTTGTTTTATGATATAGCTTGTGAATTAGAATAAACATCTAAAATACTTGCTTATTCAGTAAAATAAGGATATAATATATGATTGTAAGTTTTTGTCTTTAAAATCAACCCAAGATGATCTTTTAATCCTTTAAGGTGTGAAGAGCCTGGGTGCCAATGGGATTGTTTATCAGGTCAACTATGACTTCCTCCAATCAGGAGTCACTTCAAAAAAAAAAATGGTGTTCATCAGTTTGTATATGTGTGATTCTGTATACATAAAAGTTCTATACTTAGCCGCCACACCTTAATAAAGTGCTACAAAACACATCAACATCAATCTCAATCATCTTTAACAGCCACTTTAGAAACTGTGGTGATTTTACAGCAATATTTTATGATCTGAGATGGCATCTAGCTATTCACTATTTGCAAGAATCCTGCCCTTGAATGTTGAAGAGTTAATATCAGCTAAGTATACTCCCCTGCATGGTGAATGACTAGGGCAAAACACCTATCATTTGGATTTCTCATTACTTTGGATCATTTATGTAGTCTTGTTCCAGAAGTACGCATTTCCACCTAAACCATAAAGCACACACATGCACACACACATGCAGATGCCTGCACAAATCACACAGAAATAGGAGCTACTCTAAAGCAAGACAGCTGAGATTCCTTCAAAAATCACATGAATTATTTGGCTTTAGTGCCATCGCACATTTTTAAGACCATGTAAATCATCTCAGTAAACTAAAAAGATGAAAGTTATGATTTCCTCTCCAATAAAATGTGGACTGCATGCAACTCTTCATTTACAACTACATTCATTGTGAGCAACTTTCCCAATTTAGAATCTGGAGAAATAGCACAAAGAATGCTCTCAGCCCTCACCACTGAGCCATGACTCTAGGCCAAACAAGCACCTTACTTAGCAGCAGAGTGTAACTTTTGGGGTATTTCTATTGAGCCCATCTCATCATTTCCAGAATTGATTCCAAGTAATAGTAAAAGGGTGGCCAGACTATACAGAAAACAAAGGCTCAGCTTAGAGACTTTTAGAGACTCAGATTTAGATTTTTCTTTTTAAATATTTTGAAGGCTAGTTTTGAAGTCTTCATCATCAAATAAATAATAGCAATTTCTATTTGTTACTTGCTTGGGGGCTTCATAAAGGGTCTTCCAGATCCGTTATTTCTCCTCATTTGATTAGCCATGTGGGGAAGCCCAGGCCCAGCAGATGTTACTGTCTCTTCATCTACAATGAGGCATCTGAACCTCAGATATTTTTGTTGATTTATCAAAATCCTTCAGGGAGTAAGTGTTCAAATCAGGATTAGAACCTGGGATGCAGGTATTCAATCTAGGGCTTTGCAGAGTTCACTCTTTCTACATAAACAAGGCTATGTTCGATAGCTGGACATGTTAAATGGAGTACAGGAATAAGACCTGCCTCCACCAGCACTAACTATGTCTCCAATGCTCCACAGTTATTCATATTCTTCCCCAAGGACATAATTTAGTTCTGAGAGTAGCTTAGGCCCAAGGGAGCATTTGGTTCACTGATGTTTAGGACATTGTGCTCTCCCTAACCACTGGGTTTAATGTTTCCTATTTTATAACTCCAGGCCCAGTCCCACCTCTCTGCTGGATTGCATTGTCCTGAAAAAATATTTATATGTACCCAGGGATTCCAGTAATGGGCCCATAAAAAATTCAATAAAGAAATGTTTTAATCAAAATACTCTGTCTGACATCACAGAGTCACCAGAATTCTCATTTAAAATTGGAGCGCATCGCTGAAAAACGTTGATTGCTGTTGTAACCTCTCTGGTTTCTAAATGCATTCTATTCATGCACTGCTGTTGATGGAACTGGCTACTGATGTGTATCCTTAGAGGAACCTTTTTGTATAATGAATAAAGAATCTCAAAAACACATGAAAAAGGCTTACCATCTCTCTTAGAAATTGTGCCAGAAAAGCAGAGAAAGGGCAGCGGTCCCACTTCCTTTTGTTGGTTATAATGATCATATGAGCACCATAAAAAAGAATAATATATCTTTAAGGGGAAAGAAATGTCCTTTTATTCCCCCCTGAGCAACTGCACGTGCAAGTTTCTTAAAGTATCTTTTCAGTGCAAGCTGTAGGTCCTTTTCCAAGGTGAATAAAATCCCCACAAATGCCTGCAAGGAGAGATGTTCCCAATGCTTCCCTTGGGCATTTGCTGAGCTAGCCAAAGTCTGCACTCATGCTATAGATCACTTTGGCACCATTAAAGAATTACAGGGCATCACATGATCTTGTAGGAATTAATCACTGCTTAACAGTATGTGCTCCTGTGTTTATGAAGTCATTTGGAATATCTGCATGCAACCACTGGCTCGGTGAGTCGAGTATCTGCAGGTAATGAACCATGGCATTGTGTTATGGTCGAGCTAGGGAATGTTCCAACTGGCAATTAATATGCTAGCAGTGAAATGTATTTCCTTTAGAGAAAGGTGAATTCATAATTTGAAAACTTTTGTGAACCACAGAGAGATCCTATTTACATTATATTTTGCCAGTATAGATCCTCACAAAGGATTTCAAGGTGGGGACAGGGTAGTATCAAAGATAAATACTCTCTGGCATTACATGACAAATAACTATTAAAGACATTGCTCAGATAGCCTTATGCCTGTATTTTTCTTTAACTAAAGAATATAGATTAAGTTTCAAGTATTTGCCATCAGTGAAATAGAACTGTAGATTATGACCTACTAAAGCATTAACAACCCTGACGAAACTTTTGACAAAAAATAAACAAAATGAAAGGAAAGAAAAAGAGAAGAAAATAAGTGGAGATTAAAAAAATTATACTTTATATAAATAGGTAGTAGCAGTTAGTGGTTAAAGAGTACACTGAATATTAAGATCAAGTGAGGGAGTCCCTTCCTGGATTTCTCAGTTACACAATTTTTACTTATAAATATTTATCTTGCATGTGTGATTCAGATGATATACTCAAACATCAATTAGCCTCCCAATGAAAGACAAGATGTAAAGACGTGGGGATTTGTGTAAGGCTGTTGAGCTGTATGCTGCCAATTCATTTCTAGTTCAAGTTGTTTATCATTATTGTACCTCATTTTTAAAGTGTTGAAGGAGTTTTTAAATAGATACTTTTGGAATTTACATATAACAAGTACCCTAGAAGGAAGGCACTCCACTTATACTAGAATTCTGGAATAAGCACTAACCAAATCATTGAGAACTGTATATAGCTGAGGCAATATAAAGATATAATCTCATATGGTCCTATTTGATTAGCAGTGGAAACCATCACCTTCAAATTATTTTCCCCCCTTTTAGCCTACCTTTACTTCGATCATGCTACATTAGAGAAATAAACTCACATCACCAGTGACCATAAAGACATGCTCCATGTAGCTATCAAGCTTTCCTGAGCCAGGATTTAAATTTTCAGTTGGTAAACCTCCCAGGCATGTCTCTGAGTTCCAAAATATTAGAATACGGAAGTATCCACTCATATTCATATATGCATGGACTATCCTACCATTACCCTGATATGTGCTGGTTACACTATACCAAAAATGTCTGAGGTTAATGTAGGAAATAAGAAACTAGTACTAAACACTGTTATATATTGTTTTTATTAGAAAATAAACACATTTGGAGTCAGAATTGTTCCCTTTCTTAGCCAAGAGGGGGGGTGGGGGGAGAGAGAGAGAGAGAGAGAGAGAGAAAGAAGAAGATACTTTTCAGGGAATGAGATCTAAGAATGTCCAAGTCCATGAGAAAGTTTGGAACAAGATGTGAGTTGACTTATTCAGACCCTGTTTCATTTTTATAGTACAAAGATATAGGATCCTTTAAGGATGCCCATATATCTGTTAAATCAAAGAGGAGAATATCTTAGTCTCAACCCTCTCCTAGAATCAAACCACCTTTTGCCTCTCATTCTGTTTATAGCTCTCAACGCTGTCTCTGCTATCCAAAGGTAGTCAGTCAACCCTGAAACTCTTTCTTTGGAAGCAAAGTCAGCAGGGGAAATGATTTCCTCGTGCTATTGAGATCCATCTCTTGCCAAGAACTTTTGCTGCAAATCAAGGAAGCAACTTCCTATGTGGTCATTTCATGCTTCAGTTCTACTGAATTTTTGGTGCTCTTTGAACCCTAATTTGGAATTGAAATTCCATTTGCTTGTATTAGGAGTGGTGGGGGAGAATATCTGGAAATGCATTTGTGCTTAAACGCGAGTTCTCCAAGTTGCTCAATGCTTTGGTCTTGGTTTTAGGAAGAAAATTAAAATCAACTGGAATGGCCTGGCTGCCACAGCTCAAGTCAGAATCACTCTGATTCCTGGCCTTCCAGCCTTGACTTGCTCTAATGTAATCTTGTCTGCTGAAGCAAGATGTGTGACCACTGTGTTATTATCTGCATTTCAGCTCTAAACCCCTCACGGCAAGGTTTTCGCTCTCCAGCATACTTCTCAATCTTATTACACCAGGCTGTGAAAGTGAACCCTGGCTTCTCTATTTGCCCCTTCTGCAGCTGTTCAGCCTATATCTTGAATGTTCTAGCAACCTCTCCGAATGCCACTGTTATGCACATTCTCCTGCAATGCAAGGGTAAATACAAGTTACATGCCTATCAGGAAATCAAGAGTTTCAGAGTAAATATAAGTTCTCTCATCATCTCTAATTGTCACTTGCTGTGGATGTCAAACTGACAGAGTAGCAGAATCTAATTTCCTTGTTTGATTCACCATGAAATTAAACTGAACTGACAATTTTTATTTTCACCTGGCAAATTCATCTGACACTATTTAAATCTAGCTAATCAAGTACAGTTATCTGCTCCGCACACTCATCTCTCCCACCACACCTCTGATTTGCAGTATCCCGCTTCCTGAACTCCCTCCGGCAGCCGTGTGTTGGATGACATTTACAGTTTTAGAAGGTGTAAAGGAATGCATGAACATAGTTAGCCAAGGTGCCAGCAACGGTTTCATGTCACAAAATTACTACTGAAAGATGAAAAAAAAAAAAAAAACAGTGAAAAACAAAACTCCTGGACTGTAGCACAGATCGAAAGTCCAACCAGTTGGATGGTTTAGTGAGGCCTGTGCTCAGTAGAGTAGAAAATATAATTCTGAAGTTAACTGACTTTTAGGGAGAAAAAAAATGTTTAACCTCTGTAAAAAAAAAAAAAAAAAAAAAAAAAAAAAAATCACTGTTCAGATACAGCCAGCATGATAGTAGGAAGTGCTGGATATATCTGTCTTAGGAAACCAGGCTATCTGGTAATGTGGGAGTGGTCAGTGATAGAATGAACTATAATTTGAGTTTTCAAAGACAAGGAAGGTTTCACATTTTGGAATCATTAGACACTGTCTCAAGAAAAGGTTTTTAGTATTGCAGGACACCAAGAAAGACTATAAGGCTCATCAATTAACCATTGGTAATTGTCAGCATCTATGAAGGGACTGCTTCAAGGATCATCAAGGAAGGAAGAAAACTGGACATAGTGAATCCACAGAACAACTAAATGGTTTTTTTTGCTGCCTGGAACCACCAGGAGGAGGCTATTAGCTTGGCCCAAAACTAGCAGACATATTACATTTTTACCTGTAAACATCCTTCAGTTTTAGACTAGTTTCAAGATTTCTAAGCTCATTTCTACATGTGCATGGTCTTTCTTTACTCTGAAACTGAAATGAAGATCCATGGGTTGAACCCTAGCCCCAAGACACCATCAAAGACGAACAGAAACTCTGGGTTGATTTCACATTTTAGACAGAATCTAAAACGTCTCTCTATGCTTACTGATTAAGAACCATGTAAGAATCTGATGAAACATGTATCCCAGCCCTTAGAAAAATACATACGATGAATAATTGGCATATAATTTCACAATGTATTCGTGTACCCCTTGAAGCCCTTACATTAACCGAACATAATCATAGCTACAATTGCGGGAGGACATTTTCTATATGCTGGACATTGTGTTAACACTTCAGAGAGAGCTCACACCATCTGGCTTGGCCTCTTCAGCCCTTCTGAGAAGACTCATTAAATTAAAAACTCCAGGCCACTTATCTTGAGGAAGTTACGTGAAATTGTTCTTGTGACAAGCTGCGCAAGCATAAATAAGCATCTGCAAGTAGGAGTGCCTGCCATTGTAACTTTAATTTAGGGCTTCTATTTTAAATTACTGATTGTTTGCATTGCTCCCAGTATCTTAGTATATATAACATTTTTGTCTTTATAGGAAGTCAAACAGGCCTGTTCAACTGAATCTCAGTGAAAGCTGCTCTGGAGAAAGACTGGCTGTCTGTATTTCTCCCAAGGTTCCCTCAAGTGATTTTTGCATCTACTGTATAACGTCGGTTTTGGACCATACCGAGCATATTCCTCCAGTCATTTTTTTTTTTTTTGTAATAAGAGGTACAAAAACTTTTAGGTTTATTTGTATAGTTTGATTCCTTATAGCACTGGAAGAAGGTATCATTATTCCTATTTGATATAGTGGAAAACTAAGTCCCAGAGAGGATGAATAACTTGTCTTGTTCACATACCTGGTAAGTGGTAAAGCAGGGTTTAGAATCCAATTTGGTTTCACTTCAACAGCCAAGTTCTCAGTTGTTGTGGTCTACTGCTCTAGACTTCAGATTAAGAGCCATTGCTAAACACACTGGTGTATTATAAAATTGACGAGCCATCATTTTACTTCAGCTCAAATACAATAAACAATAAGAAGTTAAATGTATGATAAAGCATTCCAGTTATTTCTGGCTGATAAACAAGTCTAGACATTTCATTGCATAAATCCTACCCTATCCACTGCCAAGAGTATCTTCCTTCCTGCAATCTCCACCTAGTCAACCAGTCCTACTTATTGGAAGACTTTGTGATTACCTACAGTAAGCCCAATAGAAAACAGACACAAGGAGAATCTGAGCCCTGGATTCTTAAATCTGTATTTTTGCACAGTGTCTATGCCATTTTTCAGAATAAATATGAGCTATGAAAATACTTCCCCCTAGCAAACAGGAAACAATGAGCTACATGGAAACCTAGTGAGCTAAACTTGAGTAGCATGTTTAAGGTAAAGAATTTACACAGAAAAATAATTGGGGAAATGAAGATTGCATTACAGGAGCAACTGCTGAAAAGCAGAAGAGAAGCATTGGAGTAAATGTCACTGAGTGGTAGCAGATGATGTAAAACTTGGGGAAAGTTGAAACCTCCTGGAGCAGCAGCAGAATTGGCAGGACAAATCTGAGGAACTAAAGCAAGATGATGGAAATCTGTGAAAGAATAAAGGGCAAGAGAGCAAGGAGGAAAAGAAAAAGTGCAGGGCCTCCTGATGTTCTAGACTCACTGCACCATGAGTCATGGTGGGGGAAAGGAGAAACAAGAGAAGGCCTTTGATGGAACAGTTCCCTGAAAAGATCACTCCCAAGGAGAAAGAAGTAGCCACTTGACTATAGATGAAGATGTGGGTAGGAGGTGAGCTCAAGAAAGTTCTTCCTCAAATACCCACCAGCTAATTCATTAATGCTACTTTCTAATCCATGTATAGATGTTGGACATGGAATTCTAGAAAGAATGTATAGATGTTGTACATGGAATTCTAGAAAGAACTCCATAACAAGGATTCAGAAAAAATCAGAAAGAACTCTAATTTTTTCCATTGGAGATAATGAAACCTGAGCATTCTTTCATTTTGTCCCCCTTTTATAAAAAGAGAAAACATTATTAAGAGGCATATTGTAGCATAGTACAACATACTTACCATTCTAGTGAAAGCAGCGAGCAAGTTCAGGCAATGCCCAAGGAATAAATGTGAAATTGAATTGCTGAAAGGGAAGAGAAACTTGATGATCTACTGTATGTTATAAGAACAGAAAAGAATTACATCTAGCAAAAGGCTCAACTTTCTTCCAGCATAAATTATGGGAGAGCCAGAGTATCTTCCATGGGCAGCCATCATTAAGGGAGTGTAGGAGGGACAAATTTAAATTAAAAACACAAACAAACAAACTAACAAGAAAACATCTACATTTAGGAACCTGGACAAGAAAATAGAGCTGGAGAAACAAGATTGTTGGCATTCCAAAAGTAAGACAGAATTACGGACTAACAGGGGCAAGTAGAAGATGTAGACCAGCTCTACTCAATATGCCAGACCTTGATAAGGTAAGTAGCTTGAGCCAGACTAAATTAACATGCTTTTTCCTTCATTGAGAAGGTGTGGCTACTACTGCTACTGCTACTATTCAAATAATAATAATAATAATAGCTGAATAGACAAACTCAACAGTAAGTGAGTTTGGTAATACAGCTAAGTTACGTTACTGGTGAAAATTTCTTATCTCCCCATGGACTGGTAACAAACCTAGTAACAAACACAATTACATGTTAGCTAGGCTGCTTTGGACTTCAAAATAGAAGAGATGGTCAACAAAAGTTTTAAAGTGAGACCAGAGAGCCAAGCAACAAGTAAGCACATCAACACCTAAGGCAGGAAAGAAGATGTAGCTTCCACAGGATGTTACACAGGAAGTGAGTTATCCAGAGAAAGGGGTGAAGAAAGGACGCTGAAGGAGAGACAGAGGAGAGGGATAATAGTCACTGCACATGTAGGGAATATGTGGATACAAGAGAGAGATGTGGTGTTATTGCTGAAATAAAGAGTATCTGGCCTTTTGGATATTACCCCACATAGATAGTGCAGTATAGAAAGAAGGGCTTCTCACCTTCCAGATGCATTGGTAAAGAAAACATGGGGGCTACTGGGAAGGCTACCAAGTATATTTTTAGAGTAAATCATTGTTCTAAGTATGATTTTTAAGATGATTAGTTAATACAATTTATGCTCAAATATCATACTACTAAGACTTTCATCATTGATAAAGTACAGCTTTCATTAGTTATGAAGTTCCTACACTCTGAACCTGATTCTTGGCACAGAGAATGATAGCATATTTGTTTGCCAGGGCTGCCATAACAAAGTACCACAAACTGGGTGGCTTAAACACCAGAAATTTATTTTCTTACAATTCTGGAGGCTAGAAGTCTGAGATCAAGGTATCAGCAGGGTTGGTTTCTTCTGAAACTGCTTGCTTTGTCTTGTAGGTGGCCATCTTCTCCCTTGCCTTCTTCACATGGTCTTCCTTCTGTCTGCATCATAATTTCCTCTTTTTATACACACCAGTCATTTTAAATTAGGACCCACCCTATTGACCTCATTTTAATTTAACTACATCTTCAAAGGTCCTATCTACAATGCAGTCATTTTCTGAGGTACGGTACTGGGGATTAGAACATCAACACATCAACCTATAAATTTGGGATGGGCAAAAGTCAGCCTGTAAAATACATAAAGCTTCAACCCATGGTGAACGCTGTGAGCACATAGTGCCATGTGCAGCTGTGCTGTCTGCACACTTACCAGCACAGCACATTGCCCATGAAGTAGGGAGATGCAGAAGTCTTCATTTATATTGGTTGAGTAGATTGTTTTAAACCACTTCCCAATTCTCTTTCAAATTCTTGAATCAGCTATCAGTTTCACTTTATCAACAATTCAGCTTGAAAATAATTTTAGACTAGGGATCCATATATCCAAAGAGAAAAGTGGGATGGGGTGATGCACAGAAGATTCGCGTCATGAGTGGCACAACTCAGGCCAAAACGTGTTACGAAGGATTATATGGCAAATTGCTGGTAAATTTAAGAGGCTGGTTTCTTTATTCCTTCCTTAACTCATTACAAAGTGCTCTGTCAACACATGACAATATTATTTTCAAACCATAGAGGTCGCATTTTAGAAACTTTAGAACTTGAAGCCTAGACCTCCAGGCCAAAATGCAATGAATTTGACTTCAATAATTCCATATTGCAAGCTTTTCATGTCTTCTCTGACTTCTTTGAACTAAAAGGCTTATCTTTTGGATTCAATCAGATGACTTTGTGGCTTTCCTCTACCTTTGGGGCATTTCTTCTCCATTCAGTTAGTTCTCTTCTGTGAGCAAGAATTCAATCCAGTCACCCAGGTCATGGAAAAATGATACTTCATTTGCATCAAGTAGAAGCAAATCCTTAAGGTGAGTTTGGATGAGTTTCATCCAAACTGAAATATTTCTGCAAGGTTTGTGTGCAGGATTTTATTTTATTTTATTCCCTTTATAGAGACCATCCCAACCTGCTCTGGTTCTTCGCTCATTAACAGCATAAATCATGCAAAATGTTAAAAGTCACTGTTGCAATGGTATTTGATACAGAATTTAAATGAGACCACAGAGAAAAATGACAGTACTCCTCTGACGCTCTATGATTCATTTCTTGGTACCAAACCAGAAGTGGAAAATGCAGTGCAATTTTATAATGAACAGAAGCATTGCCTCTGGCCTTCATACAACTCCAAAAATAGTTAGAACAAGTCTGACCAAAAACCAGGAAGGCCCTATGCAGAACATTTTCAGAAGGTGGTTCCACGTTCATCTTAAAATACATACATATACATATATTATGTATATCATATATACATACGCAAGCACACAATTCTCTTTTTGTCTGTATGCCCCCATGCCGTGACTCTCTTTCCATCTTTGGGCTTCTCTCTTTCTCTCACTCTCTCTCCTTCTTCCATCTCTTGACATCATTTTTTCCACTTCTCACTCCCTTTCTCTCTGTCTCACGCTGTGTCTCTATCTTTCTCTGTTATTCTGGCTCTGTTTCCTCTGGCTTTCCCTATGCCTTCTTCTCTGTTCTTTTTGTCACTGTCTCTGTTCCTCTCTATCCTCTCCATTCTCTTATTATCTTGCTGTCTCTCAGTCAGTAATACCTTTGTGTCTTCGTCTTTCTTCCTGTCTGACTTGTTTTCCTGGCCATGTATCTAAGCCTGTTTTCCTATGTGAATCTCTTTTTTTCCCCATCATGCACATACACAGACACTGAACAGTACCTAGAGCAATTCCATTTTGAAATGTTTCTTTTTTTATAGAGAAGTTATTTTTTGAAAGTCCTGCCACCCCCTCTGCCTACTGAGACATGGAAGAGCCCTTTCTTTTCTGCTCTCCTCTCGCCAAGACTGTGTGTGTATTTCACAGATCATCCAGCAGAGCAAGTGCAACCAGTGCTTTCCACGCTGCTTCACCCTGGAAGCTAAATGTGTGCCCTTCTTTCAGGCTACTTAGCCCAGCTTAACTCAGTGGGAAACATGCCAGGAGGGTTCAGATCTTCTGCATAGCCAGTTTGCCCAAAGACAGTCTGTTAAAGCCATCCCCCACTGGCTTTACTATTTTTGCCATTCTAAGTGGCTTCTGGGTTACTTAACATAAAGCCCTACATAGTGCTTCAGTTCTAAACCTCATGATAGAACTCCAAAGGGTGAATAGGTTCTCAGGCTTGAAGAAGAGAGATTGTGAAAAGGATTTAGATTCAGACTTTTAATAGTGTAGTCCTGATATAGTCCTGAAATGGGAGAAAGCAGTCAGGGTCAGAAAACCAAGAAAGAAACCCTTTAAGCAAGTGTACACATTACTTCAGAAATGGTGTATATTTTACTTTAAGTATATTTAATTGCAGTTTTTAGGAAAATAAAACAGCACCATGATCATATTACTGTATAATTACCATTGTTTTCTAAGAAGTTACTATGTAGTTACTACATTATTACAGAAAAATAAAGCATGTTATTTCATGGTAACTATGCAATTAGTTCATGTCACCATCAAGCGTACACTTATTGAACCAACAAAGAAATAAAATGTTCCATTTATTTCCCTCCATGCTCATGAGTCATAATATTGTCCCTCTTTTAGAAATGACATAATGAA
This sequence comes from Colobus angolensis palliatus, assembly GCF_000951035.1. Taxonomy (NCBI): domain Eukaryota; kingdom Metazoa; phylum Chordata; class Mammalia; order Primates; family Cercopithecidae; genus Colobus; species Colobus angolensis. The sequence continues at coordinate 1,930,203 of NW_012117877.1, read as the reverse complement.
TCAATGTACTAATGTAGGAAATATGCAGATTATGCTTTTTTCCTAATCTTTTTTTTTCTGGTGAGCAAATGAATACCTTGGAAACTGCAGATGCAAAACAGTTAGTTAGCACGCCAGATAGGCAGGCAAGCAAGAAGATTCTATCAAGCAAATCTACTGTATTTAATGAGAGAGGAACAAGGACCCCTTTTTGGCTGTGGCTAGGCAGGGATACCTTGGCAAGCCAAGTCCCTCAGTGGCTAGAAGGAATGAGAAAAGGATTAAACATATTTCCTCCTATGTTGCATGCAGGCTGAAAGTATAGCAAACAAAAACTGGTACCATGTTATGTGTACATTCACAGAAGAATTTCAGTTTCTGTTGCACATACTGCGAAGGAAAAATCTAGTGTTTCAATATTTAAATCAGTTCTATAAAAAGCAGACCACTTGGTAAAAGTTTGAATTCACTATCAGAAGCTGGTTCTGGTAGTGCAAAAGAGATGAAGAATTAGAAATAAGGAATACACTATAATCTTTGTCAACGGCAGCTTGTCTTTCTACTTAAAGCTCTGTGTACAGTCATCTTTCTATGAAGCTAATTGCAAGCTGCTTAAAATAATGAGAATAGTTCTGTTTATTGTAACTAATTGATTTTCAATACTTCAAGATTAATTGGGCAGAACAGGTTATCTCAAGTTTTCTTTGAGGCATACTTTAGTGGCTCTGAATTAAAGAAATTATTTGATAGATTAGTATAATTTATTTTCACATTTGTTATTTTTTTATAAATAGCTTTAAAATTCTCCAGAGAGGAGATACCCTATTCCTGTCCCTTTTCTCAATCCTTTCCATTGTTTTCCTGAACAGCATTCAACTAACTTCTTTTTATTTCTAGCAGGAAAATTCCTCTGTTCTCTAGCTGCCCTTAATTTAAATTCTAATCATGAGAGTAAAGAATGTGCCAAAGAGCATCTAAACTCACTAAAGTCTTTAAAATACACAATACTCCCTCTTCAATGGACAAAAAGATACCTGGGAAAAAATTATATTTGTATTATCAGCTATACAGTATTTACATTTGTATGTAGATTTCATGAATCATGGCTGATACATTATTTTTGGAGGCTGTAGATTGAATCCAATACAAGTTTCCACTATTCCTATTAGTGCATACTTTTAATGACTGTTTAAAAGGAGGGAAGCAAATAAACTTTCATCAATGAAGAAGTTCCCTAAAGTTGTACTTGTCTGATTCAATAACTGTCAGTCATGACAATATATATATATATATTATTTTAAAGACAAGATAATCAAGGGCTACAACGAATGCCACAGAGATTCGGACTTCTTGAAGGCAGATGCAAATGGAACTAAATCTAAGTCTACCTGTGATTAAATAAATCAGGGTTATTGTGCCTTTCTCTTCACACCTAACCTGTCTTCCCCCCTTTATCAGCCCCAGCCTTTCAGAACTTTTATTATAAACAAGACACAATCATTCAGTTAAATATCACCTTAAAGTCTTTGTGTGCCATTAAGGATTCAGGGGAAGACTCATTTCTTCAAAAGGAGAAGCAGAGGTATAGTAGGCAGAATTTTAAAATGGGCCTGGAGATTTTCCACCTTGCTGGTGGGCATCCCCTGCATAATCCTTAGGACCGGGACTGTGATGGATTTTACTCCCATCATTAGGCTATGTTAAAATAGGGAGACTGTCCGGGTGGGCCTGGCCTAATCACCTAAGCCCTTTAATTGATGACACTTTTCTACAACCGGTCACAGAAAAGGAGGTCAGACAGATGTTCCCACTGGCCTGAGAGAAGGCCAATATCCGTGGTGTGAACTGTCCATACGGGCCATTCCTATCGTAAAGAACTCCAAAATCCTCTAGTTACTGGGAGAGGTCCCTGGCTAAGAGCTAGAAAGAAAATAGGCACCCACAGTCCTAAACTACAAGGAAATGAATTCTGACAACAATCAGTGAGTCTGGAAGAAGACTCCAAGCCCTGATGAGAACCTCAGGCCTAGCTGACATGTTAATTTTATCCTGATGAGACCCTGAGCAGAGAATCCAGTCACAGACACCGGACACTTGACCTCCAAAAAAAAAAAAAAAAAAGTAAAATTAAAACAATACTGTTGTTTTGTGCCTCTAAGTTTGTGGTAACTTGCTATGCAGTGAGAGAAAAAGAATACAATTGGAAAGGGAGGATCTCCCCTTTGACTCTGTATAAATTTTTTTTCTCTCATACTTTTCATCCCAGAGAGTCTGGAGCTTTGCTGTTGAGGTTTTCACACCATATTACTTTTTCGCTGCCAAAGCTGTAGATACAAGATTCAGTATTAAATGAACATACCTAGTATTTAAAGACTTTATGGCAACAACAAAAAAATGTTAATAGAACCAAGGTTCCCTGAGGAGTATCCACACTCTCTGTTAACTCAAGCTTTTCCATGAATGGAGCCTCTTTCTACCCAAACCATAACACTTCTTATTAAGAAAAGGTTAAATAAGCATTTCATGCCACTCAATACCGGGATCTGGTTTTATCTGAAGCATCCACTAGACTGGGATGTAAATGATCATACTGTCGAATGGTATAATTCACAGACAAAGGGAGGGGGAAGAAAATCCAGTTTTGCATCAGCCCACATCAAATCTGTGAAAATCACAAAAGGGATAAGGTTTCAACTCACACAGTTGGTGCTGCTTTGTTAAAGGGATAGCCCATCAGACTCCCACACAGAGACTCCAAGAGGAAGCCTGATACTGGCAAACTTGCAAAGACATGCAGCACTGTTTTCCTTTTTTTTTTTTTTTTGTTGAGACGGAGTCTCGCTCTGTTGCCCGGGCTGGAGTGCAGTGACCAGATCTCAGCTCACTGCAAACTCCGCCTCCCGGGTTCCCGCCATTCTCCTGCCTCAGCCTCTGGTGTAGCTGGGACTACAGGCGCCCGCCACCTCGCCCGGCTAGTTTTTTGTATTTTTTAGTAGAGACGGGGTTTCACCCTGTCAGCCAGGATGGTCTCGATCTCCTGACCTCGTGATCCGCCCTTCTCGGCCTCCCAAAGTGCTGGGATTACAGGCTTGAGCCACCGCGCCCGGCCTGTTTTCCTTTAATGAGTGTTACCACAGATAAAGATGTTACAGTGATCTTTGAGAAGCTGAGCCCATGGATAGACTGTCATTTAATAGTACAATTAAATTGCCTTAAAGGTAAGCCTTATTACAGAACTTGAGAATACCAAATGGAGTTGTCTCCTAAGTGTTTACGTACTGGCCGTCACTTGTCACCAGGTCATGCTTCACTGAAGAATTGGAGGTCCAAGGGAGCTTCGTTCTCCACTATAATCTATTTTTGTTTTAATATATGAGCTGAATATCTGATCCCTGTTAAATCATGCTCATATGTTTTGTTTTGTTTTACCCTCAAAGCACCTGGTTTTTAATGCAGTTTTTTTTTTTTTGAGATATAATTAACAGACCATAAACTGTACCTTTTTAAAGTGCAAAATTCATGAGGTTTTAGTATATTCACAAAGTCGTGCAACTATTAACACTGTGTAATTTTAGAACATTTTATCATCCCATAATGAATTCCTTTACCCGTAATCAGTCACTCCCCAGCTCTCCCAGACCCTGGGAACTTCTAATATTCTTTCTATCTCTATGGATTTGACCACTTTGGATATTTTATACAAATCAAATCACATAATGCGTGACCTTTTGTGTGTGGCTTATTGACTTATTTCCAAGGTTTATCCACAGTATAGCATAAATAGCATAGTACTTCATTTCATTGCAAGTAGTTCATTTCATTGTAAGGCCAAATAATGTTCCATTGTATGAATATACTACTTTTTGTTTATCTATACATCAGTTAGTGGATATTTAGATTATTTTCTGCTTTTTGGCTATGATGTATAATGCTGCTGGGAACACTCATGTACACATTTGTATATAGACCTGTGTTTTTGCTTCTCCTGGAAATAGAATTGTTGGATTATATGTAATTCTATGTTTAACATTTTGAGAAACTGCCAAACTGTTTTCCAAAGTAGCTGCACAATTTTGAAATCTTACCAACTAGGTATAAGGTTTACAATTTCTCCACATCCTCACTAACAATTGTTACTGTCTGCCTTCTTTATTTTAGACATCCCAGAGGGTTTGAAATATTACCTCATTATAACTTTAGTTTACATTTCCATAATGACTAATGATGTTGAGCATCTTTCTATGTGCCTATTGGTCATCCACATATATTTTTTTCATTCATATATCTTCGTTGGATAAATGTCTACTCCAATTATATGCCCATTTTTAAATTGGGTTATTTGTCTTTTTATTGTTGACTTGTAAGAGTTCTTTATATATTCTGAATCTATGTTTCTTATCAGGTATATGATTTGCCAACATTTTTCCCCATTCTGTGGATCACCTTTTCATTTTCTTGGTATTTTTTGAAATATAGAAGTTTTTAATTTTGATATGTTGATATGTTAATTTTGTTATGTCCAGCTTATCTATTTTTTGTCACTAGTATTTTTTTGTGTCATATGTAAGAAACCATTGACTACTCCAAAGTCATAAAGATTACTGCCTGTTTTCTTCTAACAATTTATAATTTTAGTTCCCACATTTAGGTCTATGATTCATTTTAATTTTGTGTGTGTGTGACACAAAGTAGGAATCCAATTTTAGTATTTTAACTGTGACTATCCACTTGACCCAGCACCACTTATTGAAAAGACTACTCTTTTACCATTGAATTGTCTTGGCACCCTTATCAAAAGTCAGTTGAGCATAAATGTATGGGCTTATTTCTGGACTTTCAGTTCTATTCCATTGATGAATATGTATAACCTTATGCCAGTATCACACAATCTTGATTACACTAGCTTTGTAGTAAGTTTTGAAATAGGGAAACGTGAGTCCTCCAACTTTGTTCTATTTCAAGATTGTTTTGGCTATTCTGGGTTCCTTGCATTTCCATATGAATTTTAGGAACAACTTTTCAATTTTTCCAAAGACTGTGGCTGAGGTTTAGATAGAAGTTGCATTAACTCTGTTGTAAAATTTAATTAGTATCGCCATCTTAACAATATAATTCTTCCAATCCATGAACATGAGAAGTCTATTTATTAGATCTTTAATTTTTTCAATGATTTCTTGTCGTTTTCATCATAGTATGCAAGCCGTGCACTTCTTTTGTTAAATTTATTCCTAAGTATTGTATTCTTTTACTGTTATTGTAAACAGAATCGTTCTCTTAATTTCATCTTCTTATTTTTAATTTTCAAAAAGCAAATAAGGGCCTTGCTTGGTGATCTCATTCACTATTTCCTTGCTCTGATATGGTTGGTAAGGATTGCTTACAATTTTGTAAATATTATTTTTCACTTTGCTTTAAACTCTAACTCTCAGTAATCTTCCACCCCCAAAATTACTGACTTTGAACTAAGTCTAGCCAGAGCAATGTGTTTTTAGTACAATATGATTATGATGATTCCTAGGACACCACATCATGATAAAAACATTATTTGAACTTCTTTCAGTGGTTGTGTTACACTTGCAAGGAATTTTGTGTCTTATCTTTGTTTCTCACATAGGATACTTCCTGATTGTTAATAAGGACATTTTAATATAAAAATATAGCTAAATATAAGATCAATCTCCTACATTATTCATTCAGATAACAAACATTTATTGATCATTGTTTATGTGCCAAGCAATGCTCTAGGTGCTAGGGATACATCAGAGAACAAATCAAAGATTCATGCCTTCTTGGGTCTCACAATTTTTATGCTCAGAATATGTTTACTGTTTCAAAGTGAAAAAATATAATTACTAAGCATCTTGTTCTTGAGAAAATTTTAATCTATTAAGGTAATCAACAAAGTAATAGGCTGATATTTGCCATGGATATAATTATTGTACATGCATACACACTGTTTGTTTGACTTATTTAATTATATTGTAAGGACTTGGAGTATTAAGATCTATGTCAAGTGCTATTGAAGACATAGGTCTGTCTCAAATGACTTACATTTTAAAATGAAAGCTGTGTTGTCAAAGTAATGCTGCTGAATGGTACAGAATAAGCCATAAAGATGATGCCAAACAATTTTGGAAATGAGAGATCACATCTGGCTAGATTCATAGATGTGGTTGAATTTAAGTTGAGACTGTAGGATTAGTATTTGGATAAGTGAGTATTATGACATGGGACCTGCATTATAGAAATGATAATATACACCTATATACACACATGTACATATATGTACACCCTCACATATATAGATGTGTGTGTATATATCTCCTTACTTATATAATTTGATTTAATTTTACATGAGGAGGAGGAAGAAGAGAATAATAGGAAAGAAAAAGTGGGAGGAAAGAAAAGGAGAAGAAAAAAAGAGAAGGATGCTAAGTAAAAGGATATGAAAGGTAAAAAGGAGAACAGTGCAGAAGGAATGGGAAGAGAAGGCAACTAAAAATTTTTTAGTATATTCTATGTAGAAAGCACTGAATGAAGCATTCCACATGAATTGCCAGCATATAAAAAGAGACATTATTATCATCTCCAGTTTGCAGATGAGGTAACTAAGGTTTCAATAACTTACTCCAAGTCATGTATCTAGTAAGTGTAGAGGCAGGATTTTTCTCCTGTGTTTGTCTGAGTTCAAAGTCTATATTTTTGAGAGCGAAAAGATTACTGAGAGTTAACGTGTAAAACAAAATGAAAAAAATCTTTACAAAATCTTAAGCAATCCTTACCAATTATATCAGAGTCAGGAGTCAGCGAATGAGATCGCTAAACAAAGTTCTTATTTCTTCATTCTTCTACTCCCAGCACCTAGTACAGTGGCAGACACATCTTAAGGGCTGTTATATTTGGAAAGTAATGAGCATTAGAAAAAAATATTATAAAGTGATAAAAATCGCACAGTAGCATCAGAGAAACAAAAAAAGCCTCAGGAAAAAAGATGGTGAACAGGGTCCAATGCCACAGAGACTGCAAGAAGCATGAAGACCAAGAAAAGATGACTACATGAAGCAATTAAAAAACCTTTTCATTATCTTAATCGTGTCATTACTGATTTATTTTTTCCTTTGATCAATGTTATTCAGAGATAATTTACATACAAAAGCTTGATCTAGTTAGAGGCTACATTTTGATGAATTATGACTGTTGTATATCTCTCTAAACCACCATAGTCAAGACACAGAATAATTCCACCATTCCCAAAAGATTTCTCATGTAATGGTGTCTTTTAAATTAACAATATTTCTTAGTTTTAATGTACTTCAATTTTGATGAATAGTATTTCTTTTCATGAACAGAACTTTTTAATATTAATGTAGTTCAGTGTATCCATCTTTTTTCCTTTTAGTTAGTGGGTTTCATGCTCTATTTAAGAAATCTTTCCATATCCCAAAGTAGTAAAGAAATTCTCACTTTTACTTCTAAGAGCATTATTGTTTTGACATTCACAGTAATATTCCTGGAAATCAACCACTCATTTGCTATGAAAACTGAATAAAAATAAAATGTGTATACCTATCAGAATATCTAAAATTTAAAAGATTGACCATTCAAGTGTTAGAAAGCAGTTTTCAGTTTTAAGTAGTTAAACACATGCCCACACTATGCCCTAGCTTTTCTCTTCCAAGGTATTTCCTCAAGAGAAATAACTTCTGTGTTCTTATAAAAACTTACACATAGGCCCAGCATGGTGGCTCGTGCCTGTAATCCCAGCACTTTGGGAGTCCAACGCAGGAGGATCACGAGGTCAGGAGATGGAAACCATCCTGGCTAACATGGTGAAACCGCGTCTCTACTAAATACACAAAAAATTAGCCGGGCGTGGTGGCAGGTGCCTGTAGTCCCAGCTACTTGGGAGGCTGAGGCAGGAGAATGGCATGAACCTGGGAGACGGAGCTTGCAGTGAGCCGAGATGGTGCCACCGCACTCTCGCCTGGTGGATAGAGCGAGATACTCTGTCTCAAAAAAAAAGACCTTACACATAAATGTTTATAGCAGCTTTATTTGTAAAAGTGAACAAGTGAAAATAATTCAAATTCATATCAGAAAGTGAGTGGATAAACAAATCTGGTAGATCCATAAAATAAATAAAATATTACTCAGAAATAAAAAGGAATAAATTTTTTGTTGAATGAATTTTTAAATAATTATATTGTAATAGAAGCTAGATGTAAAATAAATGCACATACTGTGTAATTTACAAAAATTTTTGAAAATACAAACTTTAGTAATAGAAAGGAAATAAGCAATTCTTTGAGAATGGGGCACAGCAACATGGAAGGGAAGAATTAAAAACACACACTAGGACATTTTGGAAGGTGGTTAATATGTTTGTAATCTTGGTTGTGGTTATATTTTTATGAACATATACATATATTAAAACCTAACAAACTGCATTCGAAACATGTCCAGTTCATAGTATATCAATAATGCCCAAACAAAGCTGTTAAAAATTAAATTGTGTATATTCTTACAATGGAACACTAACCAGCAATAAAAATAAACTACAGCTCTGGGGCGGAGCAAGATGGCCGAACAGGAACAGCTGCAGTCTCCAACTCCCAGCGCGAAGGACACAGAAGACCGGTGACTTCTGCATTTTGAACTGAGGAGCGCAGCCCATCGCCAGCAACGGATCAAAGCTGGTCAGAGAATGACTTTGATGAGAAGAGAGAAGAAGGCTTCAG
>NW_012117877.1:1916160-1916521 GCF_000951035.1 Colobus angolensis palliatus | reverse complement strand
TAAAGTATAATAAAAAAAAAAAAAGTCAAAAAAAAAAAACAATAAGCACTTGAGATATAAAAACAATACAATATAGTGGTTAAGAGCTTGTCAGATGTTCTTTATTTCAAACATTTGTTCTATGCCTTCTTGCTGAAACATAGAAAAGTTAACTTAATGTGTTTTCCCTTAAATATGGAGTAGGAATAATACTTAATGCTCACAACAGTGGTGTGGATTAAATGAAAATTAAATTAGAGTGTAGCATGGAGCACAACACTGACCAAGCTCTTTAAAAAGTGTCAATCGGCTGGGCGCGGTGGCTCAAGCCTGTAATCCCAGCACTTTGGGAGGCCAAGACGGGCGGATCACGAGGTCAGGA
>NW_012117877.1:1911020-1914882 GCF_000951035.1 Colobus angolensis palliatus | reverse complement strand
CCGTCTCAAAAAAAAAAAAAAAAAAGTGTCAATAATTGTTTGATAACAATGAAAATTATTTGTATTTGGAGGGGGGAAAAATCACTTCAAAGGGATTATGGGAGACTCTCACAACTCAAGTTTGACCCCTGTCAGAAGGCTATTGCTGGGAGACAGAAAAACCAGCAGCAAGACTGACATTCATGAAGGTGACAAAATGAGTGACTTCGGTGCTCTCACATATGGCTGGTTTCTCCCTCAAAAATATTATGGGGCAGGAGGCTGAAGCACTAAACCGAAATGCTCTGGAGGGCAGATCTGAATTTTCTTATCCTTCCCCATCTTCAAGGGCTTAGGAAACAAAGACTAATGAGACTCGCAGTTGAAAGTTCTGGAGTGTCATGTACTAGAAACAGGGAGAGGCAGAGGTAGACTGAGTCTTACTGAAGCTGCAACACATTCCAGATCCAGCTTAATCTCTAGTTGAATGGAGGTGAGCAGCCTGCATTATATTTACCTAATAGAAGAGAGGCAAATCCTCTCTGTTGAAAGAAAACATTATGTGGATTCTGTTTCTTTTATACACAATGCCTAAAATAAAAGTATTACTAGACATACAAAAGTACATGACCATATGACTAATAACCAAGAGAAAAAAAATACAAGCAAACCAACAGATAATCCATACTACTGATAATCAAGACCAAAAAGATAGTTAAGATGAGCAGACATGAATTTTAAAGTAACTATGACTAATATGTTAAAAATAATAGAGAAAACATGAGGAACAAATGAAAATATAAAAATAAAGCTAATGAGAAAACACTAAAGAAAAAAATATAAGAAAAAGCAAGCAAAATGAAGGAGAAATTAAGGGGCTCAAACATACAATTAATAGAAAGTCCAGCAAAGGAATATAAAGTAAATGACCAAGAAGTCATACTGGAAAGACAAAAATTTAGGATTATCCAATTTGAACAAAAATGTTTTCATATTAATAGTCTGACAATAAAAAAATAATAAATATAATTCTATACCTAGATATTTTGTATCATAAACATGAAGAATCAAGAGAAAAATTTTTAAAGCTACTAGGGAAAAATGCATTTTGTTAATGAAGACTTGACAAACTAACAGCAGTAATAGATGTCTGAAATCAATGAAGCCATTGCTTTTAAGTGCAAAGAAAAAAAATGACAGCTTAAATTTTTATTTTTAGGTACAAATTTAATTATGACTAAAGACATAAAGAGATTTTAAGATACACAAAAACTAAGACTAAATAGAAACATGAATAAAAAATTATCCTTTACAAGAAAATATTGTTCTTATACATACAGTATTAAAACTTAGCATGTACAAGGTGACAAAGGATGTTTTAATAACTTTCTGTGAATGTTACAGTGAAAATGATCACCGGTCATACGCAATTTAAATGAGAGTAAACAAGACAGTTGAAAACACTCAATATGTTTTAGAAATTAAAAATGGATTCCTGATGAAATTACAATAAAAATTTCTAAATATTTATTTATAATCATTAAAGTTTATAAGATAAAACTGAAGCAGAGTTTACCAAGCAAAATCTTATAAATAGAGGGGCATGCCCAAGATGGCTGAATAGGAAGAGCTCCAGCCTCCAGCTCCCAGCTCGAGTGACACAAAAGATGGGTGATTTCTGCATTTTCAACTGAGGTACCGGGTTCATCTCACTGGGGCATGTGGGACAGTTGGCGCTGGTCTGAGGGTGCAGCCTGACCAGCGAGAGCTGGAGCAGGGCAAGGCATCGCCTCACCTGGGAAGCGCAAGGGGGAAGGGAATTCCTTTTCCTAGCCAAAGGAAATTGAGACACACAACACCTGGAAAACTGGGTAACTCCCACCCTAATACTGCCCTTAACCAAGGGTCTTAGCCAACAGCACACCAGGAGATTATATCCCACACCTGGCCCAGAGGGTCCCACGCCAACGGAGCCTCCCTCATTGCTAGCACAGCAGTCTGAGATCTAAATGCAAGACAGCAGTTAGGCTGGGGGAGGGGTGCCCACCATTGCTGAGGCTTAAGTAGGTAAATAAAGCCTCTGGGAAGCTCAAATTGGGTGGAGCCCAACACAGCTCAAGGAGGCTGGCCTGCCTCTGTAGGCTCCTCCTCTGGGGACAGGGCATAGCTAAACAAAAAAGCAGCAGAAACCTTGGTAGAGGTAAATGCCCCTGTCTGACAGCTTTGAAGAGAGCAGTGAATCTCCCAGCACAGAGGTTGAGATCTAAGAACGGACAGACTGCCTGCTCAAGTGGGTCCCTGACCCTTGAGTAGCCTAACTGGGAGACACCCCCTACTAGGTGCAGACAGACACCTCACACCTCAAACGGTTGGGTACACCCTTGAGACGAAGCTTCCAGAGCAAGAATCAGACAGCAACACTCGCTGTTCAGCAATATTCTATCTTCTGCAGCCTCTGCAGCTGATACCCAGGCAAACACAGTCTGGAGTGGATCTCAAGGAAACTCCAACAGACCTGCAGCTGATGGTCCTGACTGTTAGAAGGAAAACTAACAAACACAAAGGAAACCCACACCAAAACCCCATCAGTATGTCACCATCATCCAAGAATAAAGGCAAATAAAACCACAAAGATGGGGAAAAGGCAGTGCAAAAAAGCTGGAAATTCAAAAACTCAGAGTGCATCTCCCCCTCCAAAGGAATGCAGCTCATCACCAGCAAGGAAACAAAGCTGTATGGAGAATGACTTTGACGAATTGAGAGAAGAAGGCTTCAGTTGATCAAACTTCTCAGAGCTAAAGGCGGAACCATGTAACCAGCGCAAAGAAACTAAAAACCTTGAAAAAACAATGGATGAATGGATAACTAGAATAATCAATGCAGAGAAGATCTTAAAAGAACGGAGAGAGATGAAAACCGTAACATGAGAACTACATGACAAATACACAAGCTTCAGTAACCGACTCAATCATCTGGAAGAAAGAATATCAGCGATTGAAGATCAAATGAATGAAATGAAGCAAGAAGAGAAGTGTAGAGAAAAAAGAGGAAAAAGAAATGAACAAAGCGTCCAAGAAATATGGGATTATGTGAATAGACCAAATCTACGTATGACTGGTGTGCCTGAAAGTGATGGGGAAAATGGAACCAAGTTGGAAAACACTCTGCAGGATATCATCCAGGAGAACTTCCCCAACCTAGTAAGGCAGGCCAACATTCAACTTCAGGAAATACAGAGAACGCCACAAAGATACTCCTCGAGAAAAGCAACTCCAAGACACATAATTGTCAGATTCACCAAGGTTGAAATGAAGTAAAAAATGTTAAGGGCAGCCAGAGAGAAAGGTCGGGTTACACACAAAGGGAAGCCCATCAGACTAACAGCAGATATCTCGGCAGAAACTCTACAAGCCAGAAGAGAGTGGGGGCCAATATTCAACATTCTTAAAGAAAAGAATTTTAAACCCAGAATTTCATATCCAGCCAAACTAAGGTTCATAAGTGAAGGAGAAATAAAATCCTTTACAGACAAGCAAATGCTGAGAGATTTTGTCACCACCAGGCCTGAACTACAAGAGATCCTGAAGGAAGAACTAAACATGGAAAGGAAAAACAGGTACCAGCCATTGCAAAAGCATGTCAAAATGTGAAGTCCATTGATGCTAGGAAGAAACTGCATCAACTAGCGAGCAAAATAACCAGCTAATATCATAATGACAGGATCCAGTTCACACATAACAATACTAACCTTAAATGTAAATGGACTAAGTGCTCCAATTAAAAGACATAGACTGGCAAATTGGATAAAGAGTCAAGACCCATCAGTTTGATGTATTCAGGAGACCCATCTCACATGCAGAGACACACATAGGCTCAAAATAAA
>NW_012117877.1:1891602-1907630 GCF_000951035.1 Colobus angolensis palliatus | reverse complement strand
CGCATGTTCTCACTCATAGGTGGGAATTGAACAATGAGATCACTTGGACACAGGAAGGGGATCATCACACACTGGGTCCTATTGTGGGGAGGGGGAGAGGGATAGCATTAGGAGATATACCTAATGTAAACTACGAGTTAGTGGGTGCAGCACACCAACATGGCACATGTATACGTATGTTACAAACCTGCACGTTGTGCACACGTACCCTAGAACTTAAAGTATAATAAAAAGAAAAACTTATAAATACATTTATTTGAAAACTTAGAAAGACAAAATTAATGAGTTATTGCTGCACTCAGTAAATTAAAAATTTAAATAAAAAACTAAATAATATAGAATGAAAAAACTGAAATAAGAACAGAGATTAATACAAATAGAAAACAAAAAAATGCCAACGATTTATATACCCAAAGCTGTTGCTCTGAAGAATTTTGCTACAAACAAAAGCACAAATCTTTAAGAATCAGCTAAAAATCAAGTAAGTGAATACTAAATTATTTCATTTCAATAATGGCACTACAAACAAAGCTTAATTTTACTTATTGACTGGAAACAAAAATTTGCAAGGACATAACTGATGAAGGCTTAGAACACTGAAAAACAAAAACTTTTGTATAAATAAGAAACTTACTACCAATATTTGGAATTAATTAAAGATACCATTAAGCAATTCACAGAATGGACAAAAACATGAACAAATCCTTAACCTCACAATTAATCGGAGACACACAAGATGAACAACTAACAGTTACCATTTCATGCATGACAATGACAAAAATGTTTAAACGTGATAAAAACCCCTCCATGAAGGTAGAAATCTTTGATTTTTCCTTGTTCCGTCTTCAGCACATAGAACAGTATTTGGTTAATGGGAACCACTCAGTAAGCATTAAGTGATTGGATAAAATATTCAGTACTGGTAAGCATAGGGAAACCAGACTTCTCATTTACTGTAAGTCTAAAATAATTCAGTTACATTAGAGAATAATCTAGTCAAGTTGGAAGGTGTACATGCCTTTCAATCCAGCTCTTCCACTTCTAGATGTACATCTCTGGGTAGTCTTCCACATGGGTTAAAGAATCTTCACTGCAACATTGTCTCTAATGAAATATTTGAAATAAAAACCCTTAAATCCCTTTTTAAAGACTGGTTAAATAAGTAGAACATATTCATATTATAGATGTTTTCCATATGGATGCAACAGTAAAGATTAGTGAAATAAAGCTTTATGTAATAACATAGATTATCCTAAGTATAGCATACAAATGAAATCTTTGTACTAAAGCATGCTTGGGGATTTTATTTGCCAAGTTAGGATAGTAATTGCCTTTGCTGGGGGCCAATAAGAGATGAGAGTGAATACAGCTCTTCTACTGTACATGTCATGGACATTTTTGTTAAAATAAAAGATCTGTTTTTGTTTGCTTAAAGAAAAGATCTGAGTCAAATAAAAGGTTAAAATTTGTTGAAGTCAAATGGCTAGTAAGGACATGAATTTTCTTTAAATTATCTATATTTTATGTATGTTGGAAATATTTTATAAGCTATTTCATATAAGATAATTCATATTCTTTTATAAGATAAAAGAATAGAAAAAGATATGGAAGAACAGGATTTTGCTTGCCCCTGAGCCTGAGCAGTGTCTTTTTCAATTGGGAAGCAATGTGTGCTAAGCAAGAAGAAACTTGAAGTGATATGGGACTAAATGAGTGTGGTAATATAAGGCTCATAACCTCAGACAGCAAGATAAGAATTGTGGTTAATAGTCTATGAAACATCCTGAGCTATCTAGATCAGTATATGAAATGCATATCCATAACAAAGATGGAGTATATAAAAAGGGTATAGGATCTGGAGAATGAATTGGGGTACCATATATTTTAAAAAGGCAAGATCTGGAAAAGACTCTTTGTGATTTCAACATAAATCTTCTGACGAATTTAAAAACTTTTCAAAAGAAGGCTAACCCTAATGCTGTTCTGAAGATGAAAACAAATAAATATCATCAGTACCGGTGGGGCACGGTGGCTCATGCCTGTGATCCCAGTTCTTTGGGAGGCCTAGGCAGACAGACCACCTGAGGTCAGGAATTTGAGACCAGCCTGGCCAACATGATGAAACTCCATCTTTACTGAAAATACAAAAATTAGCCGGGGGTGGTGGGGGGCGCCTGTAATCCCAGCTACTTGGGAGACTGAGGTGGGAGAATCACTTGGACCTGAAAGGCGGGGGTTGCAGTGAGCTGAGATCACGCCACTTCCAGCCTGGGTGACAGAGCAAGACTCCCCCTCAAAAAAAAAAAAAAAAGAAAGAAAGAAAGAAAACGCAAGAAATGAAAAAGGGCTTTGTGATTTAAACATTAATCTTCTGACAAATTTAAAAACTTTTCAAAAGAAGGCTAACCCTGGTAATGCTGTTCTGAAGATGAAAGCAAATATCATTACTACCAGAGACAGAATGATGTCATTAGCACACACACACAAAAAAATGAGTAGCTTGCTTAGGGCCATAATGAATGCCAGGGACAAAGTCGACATGAACATCCCAGTCTTTTCAAGTCCTTTCTTGTCCACACAAGGAAATCTGTGTATCTGCAACCAAATGAAGACTTAAGCTTTGGCTGGCCTTGGCTCTGCCCCCATCAAACTGGAGCTCATTGAACTGTTTAATTGTGAATAGCTTCTTTGGTTTTTAAACTGGTTAAATATGATGAAAATCTGTGCACAAACTTGCAAATGAATCAGAGAAAGACAAAAGCCTTTGAAATGGACATTTCAAAGGAGCTAAGTAGGCAAAGGAGCCTGCAAGTAATTGTTCATATTTCATGGGGACTTGGCTTTTCATGAATTCTTCTCAGTGTCATCTTTCATACATATTACAGCATCAGTTCATTAAAATTCTTGATGCAGTGCTGAACCTGGTCAGACTGAAATGGGGCTGACAAATCTCATGTCTGCCGCACAGATAACCAGGCCTTATGAAGGTGAAATTAGTTTTCAGGAGCTGCACTGCTCACTTGATTGATTCCGTCTTAGAAGTCATATGACTTAATGTTTCCTGCTTGGGCTGCCTCTGTCATGCAAACATGACCTGATAACACATTGTCAGGAGCGCTCCAGAGAGCTAACAGCAATCTAACATCTTTCTACTGAGTGTGAAGTTCCATCTGAAACGTGCATATTTGATAAGCAGCTCGTCTTCTCTCTGTCCTTTTCATTTTCAGAAAGTTAATCTTCCCTGCTCTACTGAGTGCACTGGAGGGATGAGGTGGGCAGACATGCCGCAGGTGGCCCCAAACTCTGGCACCTGGGGAAGCTTACTGTGTAGAGGCCAACGTGTCTGGACATCACTTCCAAGAGGTAGCCAGGCAAGAAGTGACAATGCAAGTCTGCCATTGTGTTCAGAAGGGCCAGCAATGCCAAGGACTCAGGAGGAGAATTAAATCAGAGTTTCATTACTGAGTATTGTTTGACTTTGTTGTCACAGATTCATTTAACCATCTCTCTGCCATGGGAAAAATTTGTATCCTGTGTCCCGTATGAAATAAAAACTGCCTCCTTCCGAATTAGGGGTGGCTGAACCACGGAATTTTAAAACCGGAAAACACATAGAACCCTCCCACTTCATAGCCCCATTTTACAAATGAGCAAATCTAGGCTGGGAAGGGCTAAGTGGCTCATCAAAGTCACATCGCTATATCAGCGGTAGATCCAGGACTAAGACTAAGATCTCTAGGTCATTTCAGTTTTTCCAGCACTCGTTGTACTATTCTCCACCTCAAAGTCTGACTCAGGTGTCAATGAGCTTCCAAGCAAGGGTCACATTTGAATTGAATACAAGTTTTCATCCTGATCTAGCTTCCAATTTCCTCATACAATATAATTTTTTATTGAACTTCACACATGACAAAGTATAACCGCAGACATGATTTCATTGCTGTACACAAAGAAATTTTATAAGATAAAGCATGGCAGGCATTGTTGTCACTTTACAGGTAAAGAAGCCAAGAATCAGAAAAGTAAGGTGACTTCTCCAGGGTAAGTCAGAAAGTACTTGGAGGAGTACTAGTTTGATTTGAGATAACCAAAGGAGAGAAAGGCATGAGAACCCAAGAACTAGAATATCCAATATTGAAGAGTGGCCAAGTGTCAGTTAGGTTGCCAGACTAGAAAGCAACCAGACCAGATGAAAGGAAGAGGGCAGGGTGGTCCAGAAGGAAGACTCCAAGAAAATAAAACCAAAGTAAGTGATCTTATTTTTTAAAATTACTAACTTTACAGCTTTAGTAACATATAATTGACAAATAAAAATTATATGTACAGTGTACATTTTGATACATGTATATGATGTGTAATTATTAAATCAAGCTAATAAACATATCCATTTCCTCATACACTTGTCATTTTTTTGTGGTAAGAATATTTAAGATCCAATTTCTTACCAAATTTAAGGAGACTATCGTCTCTGTTCTGTATAATAGATCCCGAGAACTTACTTATCCTAACTGAAACTTGTACACTTTGACCAACCTCTCAGCCCACGGCCACCACCATTCTATTCTCTGCTTCTGTGAGTTCAACCTTTTAAGATTCCACATGTAAGTTAGATTGTGCAGTATTTGTCTCTCTGTGCCTGAATTCTTTCATTCAGCATAGTGTCCTCCAGGTTCATCTGTGTTGATATGGTTCAGCTCTGTATCCGCACCCACATCTCATCTTGAATTGTACTCCCATAATCCCCACATGTTGTGGGAGGGACCCAGTGGGAGGTCATTATAATTATGGGGGCAGTTTTCCCCATATTGTTCTCATGGTACTGAGTAAGTCTCATAAGATCTGATGGTTTTATAAGGGGTTTCCACTTTTGCATCTTCCTCATTTTCTCTTGCTGCCACCACGTAAGAAATGCCTTTTGCCTCCCACCATGATTCTGAGGCCTCCCCAGCCATGTGGAACTGTAAGTTCAATTAAACCTCTTTTTCTTCCTAATCTCGGGTATATCTTTATCAGCGGCATGAAAATGAACTAATACGTATGTTGTCACAAATGACAGGATTTTCTTCCTTTGTAAGACTGAAGGGTATTCTATTATATATACCACATTTTCTTTATCCATTCATCCATCAATGGACAGTTAGGTTGGTTGCATATCTTGGCTATTGTAAATAATGCTGCAATGAACATGGGAGTGCAGCTATCTCTTTGATATACTGATTTCATTTTCTTTGGCTATAAACTCAGAAGTAAGATTGCCGGATCATATGGTATTTCTATTTTTAATTTTTTAAGAAACTGCCATTCTGTTTTCCATGATAGCCATACTAATTTATATTCTCACCAAAAGTGTAAAAGAGTTCCCTTTTCACCACATCCTTGGCAACTCTTGCCTTTTTCATCACCCCCGACTTTTCCCTTTTATTGATAATAGCCATTGTAACAGGTGTGAGGTGATATTTCATTGAGATATTAATTTGCATTCCTCTGAACAGTGATTAAGGATTTTTTTCATATATGTGTTAGTTATTTACATGTCTTTTGAGAAATTTTGATTCATATCCTTTGCTCATTTTTTATTGGGTTATTTGGTTTTTTGCTGTTATTTGTGTTCCTTATATATTTTGGATATTAATCCCTTATCAGATACATGGTTTGCAAATATTTTCTCCTATTCTGTAAGGTTTTCTGTTCACTCTTGATTGTTCCCTCTACTATGCAAAAGTTTCTTGTTCAATGCAATCCATTTGTCCATTTTTTATTCTGTTGCCTGTACTTTTGAGCTCCTATCAAAAATATCATTGCTCAGATCAATGTCAAGAAGCAAACATTTTCCTTATACTTTTTTCTAGTAGTTTTACAGTTTCAGGTTTTACATTATATCTTTAATCTATTTGCAGCTGATGTTTGTATGTAGTATGATATAAGGGTCCAATTTTATTCTTCAGGAGGTGGATATTGAGTTTTCCCATTGTATGTTCTTGACACCTCTGTCTAAAAAGCAATTGACTATAGATGTGTGGATATATTTCTGGGCTCTCGATTTTGTTTCATTTGTGTATGTGTCTGTTTTTATGCCAGTACTATGCTGTTTTGATTACTATAGCTTTGCTTATGTATGATTTGTTTGATCATTGATAAAAGAATATTCATTTGTTGTTGAAAGATCTAAAGGAGAATTTTGGGGGAAAATCCAAAGGTACTTAGAAAACTACGTAAATTTTAAAGAGACAATGATTATCCTTAGGAAATATTCAAAAGAAAGCATTATTCTGATAGACTATTTGGCTCTGATGTAAATAATATTTAAATGTCATTAACAGTACAATCACTGTGGATTAACAATGGTTTGTAATTAAGTATTTTGGGAAGATAGTAGGAGTATAAGAAAGTCAAATCCTCATCTACACAAAAAGGAAGTCAATAAATGAAGTCTGAAGTTGATAAATCTGTCAGTTGGCTTTTGCTATGTAACAAACAACTACAAATGCCAGTGGTTTAAATCACGGACCGTATTAATTGTTCTAGATTCTATGGAGTAACAATTTAGGCTGTGCTTAGATGGGATAATGCATCCTTGCTCTGTGGGATTACAGCTTATCCATGTGTTGTGGTCAATTAATGGTAGGTGACTTCACACATGTATGTGGGCAGTCACTGGCTGTTAGCTGGGCCAGCGATGGCAACTGAGCCTTGTGTCACTCATCCAATCAACTAGCCAAGGCTTGTTTACGTGGTAGCAGCTCTACGAGCAGTGATGAAGCAAATCCTGATACAAACCTCTGCTTTTATCATGTTTTCTAAAAACACACTGGCCAAAGCAAGTCACATGGCCAGGCTCACATTCAAAAGGTGGAGAAATAGACTTTACCTCTTCAAGGATGGCTGCCTTAACATTACTTGAGTGGAGACATACTTGGGATAAAGTTTTCAATGAGATTTGATAGAGCTTCAAAAGTTCTGTGTCTAAAACTATTTAGAAAGTAAGATGATGTGCTCCAGAAGTTATGTAATGTAACTTAAAAAGTGGATCTAGAAATGAAGGTTCTGATGTTAGTTCAATTAAAGCTTTATAAAATATGTTAAAAAAATTCTCAATTAGCGTGTTGTTTTACATACTATGAGTTTAAATGTATCTATAACTAAATTAGGCCTTGAATCTATTATATCCCTGAAATATTGAAGTTAGCCAAAAACTAGCTTTCTGTTGAGACAGTGATAATTTCCTTATATTTGGTGAGGACATATATATTCAGCTATATAGAATATATTATGTTAAAAGTTTAACAAAATTTTAGTAATAGTTATTTATTGGTAATGGAACTGCTAGGAATTTTAGAAATCTTTGGTTGGAATAGTCTAGTTTTCTAAAGTAAATATGTATTATTGGCTGGGTGCGGTGGCTCATGTTTGTAATCCCAGCACTTTGGGAGGGCGAGGCAGGTGGATCATGAGGTCAGGAGTTCAAGACCAGCCTGGCCAAGATGGTGAAACCCCATCTCTACTAAAAATGCAAAAATTAGCCAGGCATGGTGGCGGGCACCTATCATCCCAACTACTTGGGAAGCTGAGGCAGAGAATTGCTTGAACCCGGGAGGTAGACGCTGCAGTGAGCTAAGATCGCACCACTTCACTCCAGCGTGGGTGACAGAGCGAGACTTCATCTCAAAAAAAAAAAAAAGTATTATTTGAACACTAGTTTCCATCTCCCACTCTATCAGCTTTAGGTCGTTGGTATAGATGGAAGGAAGAAAGTCTCACTCACATAAGGTCAAACAAGGTCAGACAAGGTCAAACAATCAATAGGTTCACAGCCCAGGAGCTGGCAAAGGAAAGTTCCCTTCCATATGAAAACTGAGTGTTCAGTGAGTTTAGTTAATGAAGATCAGTATCCCTGCAGAGATTCTTCAGACAAACCAGAGCAAAATTAGCTGTGGAGGTGATGAAACTTTTCCATATCCTAATTGCGGTGGCGTTTAGAATTCAAAAAAATGAGCAAAACACAAAAAGTCAATTTTCCTGAAGGATAACATAAAAAATAAAATTAAAGCAACACAGAAGTCATGGAAAATACTAGTTCTCCATTCTTCCAGGATAGGAAAGAATCACAGTTTTTAAAAACAATACAAAAAGGAACTGTCTGATTTTAATTTCTTGGAAAGAATGTTTGCATTACATCCTGGATAAGGCTTCTTCTCTTTAGACTAGGCCTAAATGCCACAAACAAACAAAAAAAAAATCATACAATGGTTGAATGTCCATATCAAAAGAAGTCAAACATCCCTATCTTACAGCACATTAAATAATTATTTTAATTCATTCATTTTTCCCAATGGAAGGCCTATTTCCTAAATTCTTCTGTTTTCTTTGAACAACACCATTAGTATCCAACATTGTATCCAACACCTCACTCATTGTTTGGCACATGGTAAGCATGCAATACATTTCTGTCAAAAATCAATCATTTATGTTTACCCCCAAATGGGCATATTCTGATGATATGAACATAACACTGAAAAATGTATCTTAGCATCACCCAATAAATGATTGCTCGTTAATGTCAATGACCACATAGAGCAAATATAAGCAAAACAAATCCACAGATATGTGCATTCAATAACCTGTATACATTTATCTTCACACATTTTTGGCATGGGCTAATGTCTGGCTCTATAATGCCTGCTGATCCAGACTTTTGAGAGACAGATCAAGATTAGGGTATGCAAAGAGAACAGTGTAATATTAGGGGATGTATTTAAGAATTCTGAACATTTCATATTCTGACTGGATCAAGGATAGGAAAATAATTATCAAACCCCTCTGTCTTTCCTCTGCTTTTCCTCTGGTGTTATCAGTTTACACTCAACATCAAATCTATCTGTGATATTTAACATTACTCAGGATGCTCCCATACCCACTCTAGAAGGAAAAATGAGAGAGAAGCCCTTCTTCAAAGGTGTCACAGCCCAGAGAACAGACACCTAAAACAAATGTAACCTTTGTAACCTAATTACCAACTGCAAGACTCTGAACTCTGACGATTAGTTTCCTTTGCCTTTTGGCTTAGGAAAATTCATGTTGTTGACCTAAGGTGAACAATGATGAACACGTCCTCCTGGTTAGTTTAGATTTCATCAGCCTTCCCCAGGCAAACTGTTGATCTCTTTTTCGCTTTTCCAGAACCAAGTCCAGGCTATAGCCATTGGCAGAGCAGTTGTATTATGGGTCAAGCAATCAGTCGTCTGGGGTTGAAATCTCCCAACAGTTTTTCCATCTGCGACATCAATTCTGTGTGGGAGCAGAGGTGACAGTCCGGCGTGTTAGCCGGAGTGTTTGCTCTGCTTCGCAGAGTACAGACAAGCCGGTGCATTCCCTCACCTGGCCAGTGCGTGCTCTAAGCTTGCTCAGGTTCACGTTGCAAATGCAGCTGCAAGCCTGGCCACATTGATTGTATGTCCCAGTTCCCCTCTCACTTAAAAAAAAAAAAAAAAAAGAGAGAGAGAGAGAGAGATAAACTGTCCTTTATTGGTCCCTCTTCCCCAACACATTTGAAAAATTTCCTCCAGGCTGAAGCATTCATTCATTTTCCTTTGAAATTCTTTAGATGCATTTTTCAGATCAGCCACTAGATGCCCAGATGCCAAAATAAAACTCTAGCCGCTTTTCCAAGGGAAAACACGATGGTTTTGTAATTTAACAAAGATAGATTCTTTCAACTACGCTGTCTAGAAGCCTAGGAAAGGCTTTTGTGTCCTCGGGGAGTAGTTTTGTTGCTGTTTTTTAATGTATAGAACAATGTCTTTATACAGATTAAGAGAAAAAAGCTCTTAAACCAAAATTACTGACAATAAAGTTCAGAAGCTGCCACTACTTTACTGACAATATAGTGTAGAAAAAAAGGTATAACTTTTGCCTTAGACTATAGTACCCAAACTCCAACCTTCATGCTTCCCATAAAAATAAAATGAAATAAAAATTTTTTAAAAAAAATTGTCCTACCAGCATCGCTCTCTAGCTTACCTATAGTAGCGCCTGGAATACCAGGGTCTGAACACACAAAAATTGAGGAAGCAACCAGGGGCATTAAAATATCCCTGACACAGGTAGGGTTAATATCATAATTTCATTGTCCATGTTCTTTTTCGGCTTTTTCTGCTCTATTTAGAGGACAGATCAGGTCCATTCTGGCTTCTTTATTATGTATGTGTTCATTTTTACACAGAGCCTCACTCTGCCACCTAGGCTGAAGTACAGCGACGTGATGTTTGCTCATTGCAGCCTTGAACTCCTGGGCTCAGCAATCCTTCTGCCTCAGCCTCCCTAAGTGCTGGGATTACAGGCATGAGCCACTGTGCCTGGCCATTCTGGCTACTTTTTATGTGGGACATAGACAATCTACTGAGCATCCAGACACCAGAGACTGGGCGGCAAAGAACCTCAAAATCACACCCTGGAAACACTAGTGAAGAAACAGATTTGCCTGCATCTGAGTGGCTGGGAAGAGAGGGAGAGAGCAGAGAGTAAGAAAGGTTTTTAAATACCGAAAGGACTACACATGGAATTCCAAAATTATGGCACTAGAAGGAACATTTAAGGGCACTTCCACCAACAGAAAAGACAACGTTCTCACCCTCATGGCCCCTTTCCTCACTGATGGACATAAGGCCGTCCTATGCAATATAACTAAGCTATATAATTGTCAACAAGGTGATGGTCCAAAACAATATAGGAAAAATACTGTATAGATAAATTAAAATACCCAGGCCAGCCTCACACCCATCTTGGGGTCTATCACTCAAATATTTTCCTGCCTCACTCCCAACCTGCCTCCACTGGCCAGGGGCACTTCACCATTTGCCTCAGCAAGGTATCTCACTGCCTCCACACTTAGCGATCCAAGTCAAACTTCCTCCTTGGCCCTAGAGAGAGAAGAAAGCTGTTTTATCCCTTTGGGCAAAGACTTAACTTCTGCAAGACTTCCTTCCCTGTTCCATGATATTCCTGGAGTGATGACACAATCACCCCAGATTCTGATCCAGATACATGATGAAATAGGCTGAAATATTTAGATTTGCCCACTGTCACCTAATGCAAGAAAGAACTTGCTGTTACAGCTGAGAAAAAGTGAAATGTGTGAAGTCCAAAGTACTGAGCACCCCATCACTGGAAAGGGTTTAGAATGAGGCAGTGAAATCCCAGCCCAGGAAACAGTTCGTGAATTGAGGGAACAATTAGCTTCAGAGTCCTCATTTAGTATTTCCCATCTAATTCTATGTTTCTATTATTTTTATCGACACCATACTGGAATGTAAAAAGGGCAGATCCAGCATTGGGGAGCCACACAGAATAATGGTATACCAAACCATTGTTTTTAAAGATGGATTTTCCTAAGATGGCAAGCGATTGTATGAGATTTTGGAGGTTAACTCTTAACAGGGCTGTACATAAAACTGAAAAAACATTTGCTTTAAAAATTATCAAAGGAAAATGACTCCTTTTTTTTAATAATTGTGCGTATCTTAAGCAATGCTGTCTATGAAATATTGACACCTAAATCATTCAGACAATTCTAGAATCACCTCCTTTAAGGAGTAAGTAAACCTCCTTACTGAAAAAGAGAAAGTCGAGTCAGGCTTCTTGCTGGTGAATGCTAAACCGGGTATCTGGCAATGTTGGTCCTACCATTCACATGTTCTGTGTTTTTAGGAACTATGATCTGCACCATCACACACCGTGTCCAGGAGGAGTTTCTCCCATGTCAGTGAGGGCAAAGGACTGGGTAGACTTTATGGTCAGGTTGCAGAGGCAGAAGGTAGCAGAAAAGATAAACCATTTGCCTGTATTTCTCCCAGAGGCAAGGGACCTAAACGAAACTCTTATATTAGAAGTATTATACATCAAGTAATTCAAAGCAATATTTACACTCAAAGGAACTGTAGAGGTTGTCCATTTACCCACCTATGGTATTACATGCTATCAAAATTTCATGCTCTGGAAAAGCCAGGTTCTCGCAGCAACATTCACCCAGAACAGGACCAAGGTTTGGAAATGAAGCCATTGCCACTCCAAGATTCATTCATGCCAAGCTTTGGTGTAAATTTCTTTCTTCTACCACATAGCTATTTTTACAGCAGAAAATGTTAGCCCAAAGACCATAAAACCCACCTACTCTATCTCTTCTCGTGAGAGTCTTACAAAATGGTACATCACCTATGTATGCAATTTAACTTTGGTTCAAATAAGCACCATTACTAATGTTCTCCCAAAAGTTACACTAAGACTTGCCATTTAGATGTTGTCATTGCTCCAACAACATAGTTTCTGTTAATCATGCAATGACATGAGGAGGCCTCAACGAAAATGATGTGAGGAATAACACGCTATGACTTAACGTGTTCATTCATTTATCTATTCCACCATGCATTCAACATTGATTTATTAAACACTGACTTTGTGCCTGGCACAGCATTAGGCATTACAGGTGTAGATATGTGCAAGATCCACAATCCCTGCTCAGTATGGGACTGAGTGTCAACTCAATATAGTAAGTGGTGCAAGGTGTAATAGAAACATAGCATGCACAGGGTGAATGCCCTTATCTCTGCTTGAGCAAGGACTATAGTTCTTAGCTTAAAAGCTGAGCAATGGCTGGGTGCGGTGGCTCACATCTGTAATTCCAACACTTTGGGAGGCCAAGGCAGGCAGATGACCTGAGGTCAGGAGTTCGAGACCAGCCTGACCAATATGATGAAATGCTGTCTCTACTAAAAATACAGAAATTAGCCAGGCATGGTGGCATGCGCCTGCAATCCCAGTTACTTGGGAGGCTGAGACAGGAGAATCGCTTGAAGCCGGGAGGTGGAGATTGTAGTGAGTCAAGATGACGCCATTGGACTCCAGCCTGGGCAACAAGAGTGAAGCCCCATTAGAAAAAAAAAAGCTGAGCACTGAGATTAAGAATTGGAGGGGAGAGTCACCAAGTCATGAGGAAGCCAGTCCTTTGGTTATGGAATATGTGGGGGTGGGAAGAAGGGCAAGAGAACACAAAGCTAGAAAGGTGGGGAGCAGTCAGAAAATAAAGAATTTGCATGACTTTGTCCTAAAGTCCTGATGAATTGAGGAATTTTAAGAAAGAGGGTGGTTAGCATGATTTTATTCATGTCCTACAAAGACCACCCTATGGCAGTGAGAACAATGTACTGTAATAGGAAGAGAGAAGATCAGAGGAAAAGAAAACTACCAGGAGGACCCACTGTATGGGAGAAAACTTTTCTTCTCTCTCAGGTTTAGTACCTGGAGCTGTGCAAATTAAACTGAAAGATTAATAGGAAAATAAATACAATTTATATGTGCAATATATACAGAAGAGCTCAATGATGAGTAAGTAATTCAAAGGGGTGGTTAGAATTTGGAACTTATATGCCTCTTAATAGGTGAAGAGGAGGGACAGAAAGGCACAGAAAAACACATGACTTTTTGGAAGGATAAATGGATTTTTAGGATTACAAACAAGAGATAAGAAAGTTTATAATAATGTTTGTCTATACAGGTATGAGTAATCTTTCAGTCTCTTCAGGACCATAAAACTCCCCTGGAGAAGGGATTTGGGCTAGGTTTCATTCACATTCTCCCTTCTGGGAGTAGATCCTAACATTTGTGGCAGTCTTGTTGCTGCTTTAAACTCAGATAAGAAAAGCTCAAAGAAGTCTTTTTTTCTGCATCTGTTGAATCTCAAATGTCTTCAGCTTAAAATAATCTTTATACCAAGGGGCATATTTTGGGGTGGCATATTCTGATCCCCTTTAGCAACAAAGAATATTCCAAGGCAATGGTAGTGAAGATAAAAAGGAGCCAGTTTACAAGGCAGATTTGTCAGTTTTAGTTGACCAACTAGGTATTGGGGACCAGGGTTAGAAAGGAGAGGGAATCAGGGTTTATTGATGGTTATCCAGCCTTGTCTAGAACTGTAGCCCTTAAACCTAGGTGCACAGTATTATTAATTAAGGAGGTTTTAATAACATCCAGCCTGGGCCCTCCTCCCCTCAGGGGTCCTATTAAACTGGTCTAGCATAAGGCTCAGGGAACAGTATTTTTTAAAAGCTCCCCAGATGACTATATTGTGAGGCAGGTTTGAGAACTTGCAATCTAGGGGATAAATGTGATGCCAAGAGACAGGAAACTCAGGAAGTTGTTGACAGGTGGTTGATGTTGCAGAGAAAGGAGAAGGACATCTAGGGTTTCTCTCTGGCCTTCCTGAGGTTGAGAAGGAGGTCAATTTCAGGTTAGCATAGATTTCAATGTCTGTGTTATTACTCAACAATGTGCCATAACATTTGTTGAAACGCTCTGATTTTTGGTTCCAAATGTACAGCTTCCTTTAGTATGAGAAACACTGGTAAGACATGAGAAGAGAAAACAACTGCAGGGAAATGTTTCTGCAGAAAAGGGCATAAAAAGGGTCAAGGATAAAACAGCAGGAATTTACATCCAAATTCAAAACCATGTGCTGCATTTCATTTCTGGGGGAAAGCTTCCTAACTCATGAATCCTTTTCTTAGTGAAACTCTTGAGTCAGGAAACCATTGCTGTGCAGAAATCATGCCAGTACCCTGGGGCACTGAGGGATTAATGAATACTTGTATTACTGGCCCATCCTACAATCCAATGAATAATCAATGGTACTTAAAGCTCCTCAAGTAATTGAATTGCAAACCTGGTAGTAAAGGAACCTGTACTCATAAAATTATGCCCGTATCTATTTCTTAGTGTAGATATTGATGAAAGACCACTACTCATGTGGATTATTTCTTATATGTATTAAAAATTGAGCACAGTAAATTGGCTGTTTGCTAGTAGGCATTTTCTGCCTATACCATGCACATACTGAAGTACAACTGACAGCTATACAAGCCCATCTCCTCCATCTCCCACCTAGATGACATTACTACAAAAGTTACTGCAATGTCTTCTATTTATTTGCAGAACTGAAGTGAGGAACAAATATGTGATAGCTGATGAAATGCAGACTGTAGGGATCTAAAAAGCAAGTTTTAAAACATTAAAATTATACAGTAGATTCAGTGAAATTTAGCATTTCTCCTGAGGGAAAGTATATATATATATATATATACACACATACACTATATATACACACACAGAGTATATTATATACTATACATTTATAGTAGATACACATTATATGTATATATGATTCATTCATATACTGTAATTCTGTCTGCCAAAACATTTCTGTCTAATCATTTTAACTTGAAATTGTATGTGGGCACATTCTGCATGTGTAAACCATGACAATTTGATAATATATACATTTCCCTCAGGAAAATATATATAATATATAATGTATATTAATATATAATATACATTTTATATATACATTAGTGTGAATTCCCAATATAAAAATGAGCATGTCACTTATTAGTAAATGTGAGTGTCATTGTCCAAAGCAATCACAATTTAAAATAACGCCATTTACAATTGCTTTGGATAGAGCATGCCCCTTTCTAAGCTCTATAACCTTGGACAAGTTATTTAAACCTCTTTAAGTCTCATCTCTCTGGTCTCTGAAGTGGGCTAATAATTCCACACCCCATAGAGTCAAGAGCATTAAAATAGATAATCGATCAAAATCACTTACAGTAGTGCCCAGAAGAGATAAGCACTCTGTTGGCTGGCTCAATTACATCTAGTTTCCTGTGCCTTCAAAATTCAAGCCTGAGCTTCAGCTTCGGGTATTGTTACTGGTAGGTGGGGGGAGGTCCCCAAACACCAGTGAGACCTTGGTCCCTGCTGGTGTCCAGGGTCTTGACACCATCACAAGAATGAATTCAAGGATGAGTCAGAAAACAGTGAAAGTATGGAGGTATGGAGGAATATTGCAAAGCAAAAGTATACACTCAAGAAAGGGGATTGCAGGTGTACTCAAGGGAGTCATGCATGGTGGGGCACGGGGGTTCTGCCTTTATGAGTTTCTTTAACCAAGAGGTGGAACACTCGTGAAGATTTCTGGAAAA